>NC_026002.2:31634320-31934320 GCF_000442705.2 Elaeis guineensis
CGCCCTCCGACTTCTTCAACCTCTTCGTCAGGTGGAGGACCTCCTTTTTCAGCCGTTGGATGGTTGACTTCAGCGGGACCCCCAGGGGCAAGGGGAGTGCTTCGGCAGGACACTGCCATCGGAAGATGCAAATGTCAAAGACTGACTCATTACAAGGAGAAAGGCAGAAAAAGATGAGCAGGGGAAAGAAAAGACCATCCACAATAAGAAGTTCGACTTTATTGATTAATTTTGAAGACAAGCGGAAAGAAAATATGGCGACAAAAGAAAGATACAAGATCGGAGGTCTCAGACCTCGGGGGCAGGGGTGGAGAGCTCGGCGCGGGGGGTGAGACTGCGGTAGCGGTGGACGAAGGGGCGGCCTCGTCGTCAGACTCCTCCAAAAAGCCGAGATCAAGGTCGGGGTATCTACTGGCCACCCTCTCTCGGCAGAGCTCGAACCCCTTGGTAAACGCCTCCAGGCCGAATTGGACGTTCAGCTCCCTCATCTCCGCGGAGGCCTTGAACTCCTCCACCGCAAGGGTCCTGGCCTCCGAGACCAGAACCGGAGTTTGCTCGGCCAGATGGGCGACCTCGGCCTCCGCCTTCCTCGCCGACTCCTCCAAGCTTCGTCTCTCCTCCTCCCGGGCTCGTCTTTCCTCTTCCCGGTCTTGTCTCTCTCTCTCCAAGGCCTCCCGAAGGGCGGCCACCTCGGCCGTCTTCGCTTGGAGACGAGCAACCTCGTCTTGGCAGCGCTCCTCCGCCCGAAGAAGATCCCTTCTCATGCGGCCCGACGCCTCGACATAGGCGAAGAGCTGGTGCCCGATCTGCAAGGACAGATAGAGAATTACAACAAAGACCGAGCAACTGTGCAAGTAAAAATCCGCTTACCTCAAAAAAGGACCCCAAAGTGTCCCAGGCCTGCTGCTCGGGATCGGCGCGGTCGATTCTCTCCACGACATCGGACAGAATGCAACCATCGAGCAGCCGTCGGATCAGAGCCTTGTCGTTGAAGGGGTTCTCCGATCCCCCCTCGGAGCAGACGGACTCGTCTACAGCGGCTCGGTGGCTGCTCACCCTGTGGGCCACCGATTTCCTCCTCCTCCCCGCGGCGGGCGCCTCCATGGGGCGGACCTCCGGAATGGGGACCCCAGTCGGCGGGCTCCTTGAGGGAGCCCGGGGGGCCGCCGGCTCGGCATCCGAAGGAATGTCGATGGCCGGGGTCGCCTGGACGGGTGCGGCCAGGCTCGTCTCCTCCACCCTGGCCCTCTTCGCCGAACCAGAGGTCGTCGCGCCCTTCCTCTTCTGGGCTCTCATAGCCTTGGCGAGCATCCGCGTGGCTTCGGCATCCATTGCTAAAAAAAAAAAAAAAAAAAAATAGGAAAAGAAAAGAAGAAAGAAGAAGCAGCACCGATCAGTCCAGAGTCAAAAAAAAAAAAAAAAAAGAGAGAGAGAGAAGAAGAGAAAGAAAGAGAAGAAGAAGGCAAGAAAAGGAAAGATAAATACTTGCTGGATCCTGAGGGCTCAGGCCGATGTTGAAAAGAAGCTGCTCCCTCAGAAGGTTAGGAAGGGAAGGAGCGGGATAACTCAGAAGCTTCTGGGCAGCCTGGAGGTCGTCCTCTCCTAGGCTGGGAGCCCGGCGGACGGAATCCCTCAGGGACCCCCAAGGGGGCAGACCTAGTTCCAGGGTCGGGCAGTAGACAAAGAGAAATTTCTCCTACCAGTTGTGAATCGAAGAAGGGGCGCCCTTCAGCAACCCCTTCTTACCAAACTGGAGGGAGAAGTACCACCAATCCTTCGCTGAAGGATGGCGTTTGAAGGTGTAGAAATGTCTGAACAGGGAGAGGGATGGCTGGACCTCGACTATATGGCAGAGAGAGAGAAACCCTATCAAAAACCTAAAGGAATTCGGGGCGACGGAAGCGAGAGAAATGTCTAAGAAGCGAAAGAAGGCGGCAACAAAGACTGGAAGCGGAAGCCGGAGTCCGGCGCGAAATGCCTCCTGGTACAAACAAAAGCGACCAGGAGGGGGAGCGCTGGCCCGATCAGAGGGGCCAGGAAGCTCCAGGTCGTACTCAGAAGGAACCCCGTACCGGGCCCTTATCAGAAGGAGTTCGTCCGGAGTCGACGAACATGGAATGGCGCCCGGTGCGAAAATCGGGCGAGGCCCTGCCCCGAACGCAGGTTCGTCCGCAGAGACAGGGGCCTGGGGGTTCGAAGCAGAAGAACTCCCAGAACTTACGGGGGCAGAAGAGTCGGAAGACATTTTTTTGGGGGGGAGAACCTAAAGGGCCCTGAAAAGGCAAACCGAGAAGGGGGCAGGATGCCGAAGGTCAACTCGGAAGAAAACACAAAAGAAATGAAAAGAGGAGAAGCCCCTAGGCGGTAAGAAGAAGAAGGTTGGCACTAACCTATCTTGCTCTGGGAGCCTGGGGAGCGAGAAGCGGAAGGCGCCTACGGCTCGAGAGGGCGTTCGCTAGAGCAGACTCTCGGGGAGAGGACAGACGCCAGCAAGAAATCAGAAATGGAGTGGGACGCCTAAAGGGGGGAGGACGGGTTTAAATAGACCTTGGGATCCGGCGCCATAATGATCTCGAATCCCCCCAGGCCGGTCCGCATCCGATGCGTGTCCCACTTCCCGTGGCAGACGGCTAAAGGCGGCTGGCGGTTGGTAGGGTCATAATTGTGCCGTACCTAGGCCAGCGTACCTGCGGGATCTTCGAAGCATCCCCTCGTACCGCCCCAATTCGAAAAGACTCTGGCACGCGCTCATTTAATGCCAAAATATCTGAGAGCGGCAGGGCGCGGGATTCGAAGGGACGGTTTTGGCTGTACCTCTGTATACTTCCTTCGTTTGAAATTCAAACTCGGATGTGAGGGGACTGGTGTTGGGTATAAAATACCCACAGCCGAAACCCTCAACGGAATCGACAGCAAGTGCAGCTTCGCCCGGGCTCCTACGGGAGCCAAGCTCCACCGCCGACGACAAGTGCAGCCCCGCCCGGGCTCCTACGGGAGCCGGGCTCCACCGCCGACAGCAAGTGCAGCCCCGCCCGGGCTCCTACGGGAGCCGGGCTCCACCATCGACAGCAAGTGCAGCCCCGCCCGGGCTCCTACGGGAGCCGGGCTCCACCGCCGACAGCAAGTGCAGCCCCGCCCGGGCTCCTACGGGAGCCAGGCTCCGCCTCCGACATGAACTGCGGGTAAGCTCCGACCGGACTCCTACGGGAGCCGGACTTCACCTCTGACTTTGGTTGCAGCACAGCTCCGCCCGGACTCCTACGGGAGCCGGGCTCCGCCCTCGACATCAACTGCAACACAGCTCCGCCCGAACTCCTACGGGAGCCGGGCTCCGCCCTCGACATCAATGGCAGCACAGCTCCGCCCGGACTCCTACGGGAGCCGGACTCCGCCGCCAACATCAGAACAACTCCGCCCGGACTCCTACGGGAGCCGGGCTCCGCTCTCAGTATCAACTACTGGTAAGCTCCATCCGGACTCCTACAGGAGCCGGACTTCACCTCTGACTTCGGTTGCAGCACAGCTCCGCCCGGACTCCTACGGGAGCCGGGCTCCACCCTCGACATCAACTGTAACACAGCTCCGCCCGGACTCCTACGGGAGCCGGGCTCCGCCCTCGACATCAATGGCAGCACAGCTCCGCCCGGACTCCTACGGGAGCCGGACTACGCCGCCAACATCAGAACAGCTCCGCCCGGACTCCTACGGGAGCCGGGCTCCGCTCTCAGTATCAACTGCTGGTAAGCTCCATCCGGACTCCTACGGGAGCCAGACTTCACCTCCGACTTTGGTTACAGCACAGCTCCGTCCGAACTCCTACGGGAGCCGGGCTCCGCCCTCGACATCAATGGCAGCACAGCTCCGCCCGGACTCCTACGAGAGCCGGACTCCGCCGCCAACATCAGAACAGCTCCGCCCGGACTCCTATGGGAGCCGGGCTCCGCTCTCAGTATCAACTGCTGGTAAGCTCCATCCGGACTCCTACCAGAGCCGGACTTCACCATTAACTTTGATTGCAGCGCAGCTCCGCCCGGACTCCTACGGGAGCCGGGCTCCACCGACGACATCAGCACGGCTCCGATCCGGACTCCTACGAGAGCCGGACCCCGCCGCCAACATCAGAACAGCTCCGCCCGGACTCCTACGGGAGCCGGGCTCCGCTCACGACCCCTACCGTCAGGAGGACCTCACCCGGAGCCCAACAGAAACCAGGCTCCGGCCGTTGCCGAGCTTCAATCGACAGATCCACGCCCCCTGACAGGCCCTCAAGACGGCCACGACCCTGCTCCACTTCCTATGGCAGACTCCGCGCAGTACCATCATTCCCTGACAGGCCGCAGTAACCCTTGCCGCCCTGCTCCACTTCCTGCGGCGGACTCCGCACAGCTCCTCTATCCTCTGGCAGGCCACAGTGGCGGCCACGAACCTGCCCCACCTCCTGCGACGGATACCATGCGATTCTCCTATCCGCTGACAACGGACGCTGCTCCACCCCTCCTAATAGATTCCACGTGGCGGGCCGAGGTGATGGCCACGTGTCCACTCCACTATCTTCCGCAATCAATTCCCCTGACCATGGGCGGCCCACTACCAGGCGGTTACAAACGTCGCCATCAATCCGTTGCCTCCCCCGCCTATAAAAGGGGGATCCAGATACGTTATCCTTTAAGCTCATTCTTCCTTATCTCAAAACTCTGCTAAATCCTCCGTTCGAGCACTCCATTTTTGTTGAGGCAGAGAACTGACTTGAGTGTCGGAGGATCTTGCCGGAGCAACCCCACCTCCGGTTTAGACTTCCCTTGCAGGTCCCGGCGGCGACCGCGGCTTCCCCGACTCCAGCTTCTCCGGCGCAAGCAGATTTTTGCACCAACATATATATATATATATATATATATATATATATATATATATATATATATATATATATATATATATATATATATTCTCAACACATATCCAGTATGTTTTAGAAGGAAAAAATAGTACCTATTAATTTCTTTTTAGTAATTTTGAATGTAACTTTATTTTCTTATATGGGGGAGAGGAAATTTTTTGGATTTTTAAAGTTGTAACATGATTTTTTTTTTTTAAGGCATTTGTCAAAGAAATAACTTTTGCAATATTTTTTAAAGTGGAGTTGTCCCTTAAGCAAATTGTTTAGTTGTTGTCATGACGTTTTTTCACGAAAATTAGTCCCAAGTATTCTTCTAAAAAAAAAAGACCTGTTTTAAATTTTCAACAGAAGGATAAGGATATAAATGCCTTGATTTTTTTTAAAAAAAAGAAATTGACAATAATATAGTACTTATATACTATTTCGGTCCCATCACAAAATTAGCAGAGTCAGAGTTGGAGGAGCTGTGTTTTGAGAAATTATAATGGGCTGATTGAGTTTTATTTACAATAATTTTACTAGGATAAAGGTTGTATCTTTCATAAGAAATATGGAGGAACTTTTCTTCGTACGAAGCTACCATTGGATCACCAACAGCACAACTCTCAAATCATTCTAAACTTTATTATTTATCTATTTCATAAATCTCAAAATAATCAGTGGATGTGGATTCATATGTATAGTGAACCTTTCTTCTGTGCGGAAGATAATCTCATCTTTTGAATCTAGATCTTCTCCAAAAGTTAGCCTTTTAAAGAATGATGCTAATTAATCGGACTATAATTATAACACATTAAGACGCATGAATAAAAAGAGGAAAAAGAAATGAGTACAGTTCAATAATTTGATATTTAAATTAGCCATACCCTCTCTCTCTCTCCACATATTTCCTATACATGTATAGCTGGAATCACGAGCAAATTAGAAAATAATAAAACAAAAGGACTGAAGAGTTATTTTTTGAAAGTTTATGATAGGATGGTTAAGATTTATTAATGGTAACATTGCCACTATCAGTGTTTGAACCTAGAACTTTTTCATAAGCTAGTCTTTAAAAGATGTTAATTAATTAAACTATAATTATAAGAAATTAAGACATACGGTCCAATAATTTAAAAATGAGGGCACTTTAATTATTTGATGTCTAAACCCGCCACACGATCTTTAACTTTGGCACCAACCCCCCTCTACTATTTTTTCATACGTATACAATCTTGATGTCACAAGATTTCGGAAGATAGATGGCAAGATCGGTCATGGATTGTTATGGTCAAGAGTCCGAATGACTTAGATGGTTGAGTTGACTCTGCGTCCATATACGTGAGGTATTGTCTATTCTGATTTTATTTTTGACTGTCGAACTGTATAATTTTATCTTTTAAAAGATGTCTCATATGAGAGAGAAAATTTTAATCCATATAAATCATGCTTCTTCTTGACTCATAATTAATATGGAACTAAAGATGCCCACTCCACTCATAATAAATCCAAACAAATTGAAAGCATGAAAAAATTAGAAAAAATAATAAAATAAAAGAATTGGATAGTTGTGTTTTGAAAAATTATGACGGGATGGTTGAGTTTTATTAGCAGTAATATTGTCATTTTCAGGGTTTGAACCTAGATAACTTTTTTTGTTTTTGGTGACTTGGATCTAGACTTTTTTTTTTGGATAAATAAACTAGATATTTTTCAAAAGCTAATTTCTAAAAAAAAATATTAATTGATTGAACTATTATTACTAGAAACATATTCATGTATTTGATTATCTAAATCACGTTGCCTACATTTCACTCTCCCTCTCTCCTCCCCTTTTGCTTTTCTATCCATTACAACTAAAACCAATTGGAATCATGGAAAAATTAAGATATTCCACCTACGCAGTCCCTAAGAAAAAATTATTAGTTGCACCAGGTTTACCATGGACCACCAATAATTTATTAGTTGGAATGAGAGAAAATATATCATAGCATGTGCTGTTAGTTGCAAGCGAAGAAAGAGATGAAAAAAATAATTAAATTATTAGTGGTCCACAGCAAATCTGGCCCAACAAATAATTTGTGAGGAAGACCATCCTCTTAAAGTATATAAAACATGGGCGGAGCTCCTCTAGCTGGCAACAAATTGGATGAGCATATTGAAGTGGTTAATATTGAGAAGACTTGAACTGATGTGTGTTGATTTGTTACTGTGATTGGTCCATTGCTGGACTGGTGTATGTATTCTGATCAATAATTTCTCGAGCAATATAAATATATTTGTGCATGTTGCATTGTGGTTAGACTGGTTCGCTGCTGAGCTGATGGGTCCGATCCAACCAAGTATTTTTCCACTATGCAACAGGAGGATGGACCATTTAAAAGAAGCACAATATCTTGCTCATCAATGGGCAGTGAGCTATGGAAGAGGTCCATACATTATTAGATGCAGTGGTTACATTTGAAGCAGTCATTTTGAACAATAGTCTCCACAAGCAGTGCGGTTTCCTCCAACTGCGCGGCAAATAACGCAAAGCACCTACATGCATGGGTGAATGGAGCCGTTCATTTATAGCTTTTTAATTATAAGAGATTGGCTTGTTACGAAATAATCATGCTAATGACTCTAGAAATTCCAATATGAGCTCTTAAATTTTGTCACCAGTAATCAAATTGTAGAAAATTTCATTTAGCTCGGAGATAATATATAGAAAATTCTATACACTCTTTGATAATATATAGAGCATCACGCTCGTGAGATAAAATTGGCTCATCAACAATACTATAGAAAAAGATGCGAAACAAATAAAATTGAGGATGATATGTTTGAGAAAGAGAAAAGAGCAAGTTTTATTAATAAATAAAACTTAGGAAAGTAGAATCAAAGTTCTTGGCTTCTGTTTCAAGAATGTCTCAAAAAAATCTTTCTCCAATAATACACATGCCAGAAACCAAACTATTCCACCTTTAATAGGTTATAGGAATCCTTTGTATAAAAGCCAAAGACTACTCTTTTTCAAACTCAAGCAAGAAGACTATTGGTTGCTTATTTAAATTAATTTTTTAAAAAATTTGTTAACCAACTTTTTCTCCAACTATCTCACTAAAAGACAAATTGCCTATGCTAAATGGATAATGTGAGGATGGTTAACTAAGATAACAACAGGTAATAACAACAAGATATATAATATAAGCTAAATTAAGATACAAAACGAACCGCCAACACTTGCCTTCACAGTGAGGTCCGAGCTGGCGACTTCATGCAACCAACTCCTCGCTAGCTCATCCTGTCTGGTATAAGCTAAGTTGATGATGACTTCAATACTCCCTCTCAACATCGACTCCATCATCATCAAGCTAATATTTCTGTTAAAATCTAATTGAAGCAACGAATATCCCATGGCCATATGATGCGGTGCTTGCACCTACATATACCGGCATAGCTTCTTCTTCAGATATTTGCAATAATGCATGTGCTTCATTTTTTCTTTTTTTTCGGGTGGGTGGGGGGGGGGGGGGGGGGGTGGTTAAAACGCAATACGATAGCATTGCATAAAAAAAGATTGCAAAAATTGCTGTGCCCCACTTTCGAGATAACGCATGAAATTGAGGAGCGCACAGCAGATTACAACTAGTAACCCATATGAAAAAAGGTAATACGGAACTGAAGAGGTAAGTAATGCATAATGCACTCAACTGACTAACAACAGAAATAAAAATCCTACGGAAAAGATAGACAATATACAGCTATAATACATAATAAAAGGATCAACCTTCACAGTAAAGATCATCATAAGTTGGATATATCTTTATAATATATATTACCATAGACTCCTGATTTGAGTGTCAGAGAGATTAGAGTAGACTAAAGCTCGGCCAAGGCAACGACGGTCAAACTTACAAATGAAGTCTCTGATTGAGAGTAGTTCGGACAGAGATCTTCCGATGCTCAAGTTAGAAATCGAAAACAAACGGAAGAGAATTAGTGCTTTTTTATTATTCATATCTTTGGGATCTCTCATTTGCCTCTACTTATAGGTCAAAGTAAGGATCTCAGAAATATGGAGGTTGACATGGCCTGTGCGTAATCGAATACTCTCTCTTTATGGTTAGATTTGATCGGTGTGCAAGCGTCCTCGACTAACCTTTTTTAGTATGGTGGCCGAAACAAGAGTCGGCCAAGGTTTGAGATTGGTGACTAATGTCGGGGTTAAGAAGGATAAAGGCCGACAGTCGACGTACTGGTCGGCGGCTAGTATTTAGATTGGTAGTCAACCCTTATGTCAATCACTTCTGTAAACTGGGGCTCCACTCCTCTGTATGTCTGCTATCTAAGGGTAGGATTTCTGTCCATAACATATCCCCCCTGCACTTGAATCCAAACTAAAATTAGGTCAGGTGAAAGGAGTACATTAGTTTTTGGTAGTTGACGCTAACTTTTTAAATGATTTATCGAATATAGCACCTTCCACCCTGTCCTCGAGGTGGCCTTGAACATGTGGAATTAGTCTTTTGGTGGCTTTGACTTAGGTCGGCGTTGATGTTTTGAGCCTTCGAGAATTTTTTATTTTATCATTATTTAACTCAACTATTTTAACATTCCTTTTATCTGACTCTCAACAAAAGCACCAACTGATGCGAGGTCCGCCCAACTGATGTGGCCTTGAGACGCTCACCTCGCCCTTACAGAGGGGATAGCCAAGTCTCCCCCTGGCCTACAGGAGGCATTGCCCATTTTGGCCCTGCTTTTGGTAGTTGGGCCATACGGCTTTGTCCCTAGAAAAGGTGCCTCCTAAGTTAAGATGAGTGCTACCTCCTATAAGCGAGAGTATTCATAATCGACAGGGGATGGAGTGGGGGTTTCACCACAGCAGCCTAGAGGTATAGCTTGCCTCACCTAGGGGTGCAGTTTGCACCCGCAACTAAATTGAGGTGAGTTGAGATCGAGGGCGTAGCCTATGCTTGCTGCCAATTAGAGGTCAAGTTGAAGTCAAGATCATAGCTTATGCTTGCGGTCAAGTTAAAATCGAGATCGTAGCTTATGCTTGCAGCTGAATTGATGCGAAGGCTATAGCTTATGCTTGTGGTTGAGTTGAGATCAAAGCCGTAGCTATATGTTTGCGGCTGAATTGAAGTTATGATCGTAGCTTATGCTTGCAGCCATGTTGAAACTGAGGCCATAGCTTATACTTGCGGTCATATGTTATGGGCAGGAATCCTTCCTTTAGACAGCGGACGTATGGAGGAGCAGAGCTCCAGTCCATAGAAGTGACCAACCTAAGGGTCGACTATCAATCTGAATACTGGCCGCCAACCAACATATCGATTGTACGCCTTTGTCCTTCCTGACCACGGCATCAATCACCAATCTCAAACTTTGGCCGACCCTTGTTTCGGCCACCACATTGAAAAAAATTAGTCGGAGATGCCTGCACACTTAACAAATCTAACCATAAAGGAAAAGTATTCGGTTATGCATAGAGAGAGGCCATGTCAACCTTCATATTCCCGACAATCCTGCTCTTGGCCTATAAGTAGCGGCAAACGAGGGACCCCAAAGGTATGAATAACAAAAAAGTGCTTGCTCTCTTCCGTTTGTTTCCGATTTCTAACTTAAGCATTGGAGGGTTCTCGTTGGAGCTAATCCCAGTCAGGAACTTCATTTGTAGATCCAACCACTGTCGTCTTAGCCAAGCCTCGATCCACTCCACCCACTCCGACACTCAAGCTAGAAGTTTGTGGTAACAGATTGGTGCTAGAGAAAAGATCATTTTTAGTCCATTTCTTAGGAAAGTGCATTGTTTATCTCCATGCTGTCTAGAAAGACATCCTCGAGGAGATCAAGCGCCGTGGCTTTCCAGCTGGCCAAGAGCCCTGTCGAGAAACATGTGCCAATCCAGCAGTTAGGGTTGTCTATGCAGCCCCTCCACCGGTTGAACGAGGAAAAAATAATAGAAAAAGGGAATTGGATATGAATATACACCAAATCACAAATCAGATGGCTATAAGCCTATGGTTTGTGAGCAGACCATCAGTTTTTTCTTTTTTATTTGTCTATTCCCTTTGGCTAGCGCTGAAACCCACAGGCAGCAGAAAGGAACAAAGGGCAGTTTGTGATCTACTCGCCGACCCAGCCGTTCCCTTCGAAAAACCCCCACCAGGAGTTTGGTGAGGCGTGACAAGCCAATTGTCTTCTTTCCACTAAGAAACAGCCGTTTTGGCTTTTAGAGAAAAAATTATCTACACGTCAAGCACTATGTCACATATTATTTGTGCATACAATAAATCACAATCAATTATTTCTGTAGACTTCACTCATCATACGTTCATTTTATTGTACTACTATAGAACAAATGCCTATTATATATGATATGTACAGCTATATAGTACCTACAGCGTAGAAATAATTATTTTAGTTCTTATCCCAAAATTCTTATTTAAGTGTGTATCCGCGTGCACATTGTCATACATCATTTGTGTATGCAATCAATGGCTCCACTTATCGGACGCTTTTTTTTTTTTGTATTGCTACGGAAACAGACAGCTATATACTGTCAAATAATTGTTGCAGGGCAGGAAATATTTTTTTGTTTGGTTGTTATCGCAAAGCGATCTATTTAAGTTCGTGCCTGCCGGTGCCGCATGTCGGATGGCTTGCAAACGGCGGGTGCCGCCCCTCTGCCTCTGCCGACGCGATGTCTAATTCCACCTCCATCGCTGTCATAGTTCATCGAATGCTGACGTCCGGACAGACATAATAAGATTCCTTTAATTCTGTGTAAGAGAACGGTAGTGATGATTGGTACTTTATTCGGCCAGCCAGAGTCCACTAAGTGCGGGGACAAAACCACCAGAAGGGACAAAACCGTAGCACCCAGTTCCACCCATCTCAATCCTCAGATATCATGCGGGAGGGAAAAGACCAGCGCCTGTTCTTATGGCCACCGAAACAAATAAAAATAAAATAAAATTATTCATACTTTACGTTAAATCTGATCCAACCAATAATCTTCTCTTTCAAATCTTAAGATCGATAGAATATATATATATATATATATAGCGGGTTATTAAAGATTACCTAAAAAACATACTACATGTTACTTAAGGGTTACACTAAGATCACCTACGGATTAAGTTATTTGAGAGTTGCCTAAAGATCATATTTAAGATCATATCAAGGGTTACACTAAGATTACCTACAGGTTAAATTACTTAAGGATTGTCTAAAGATCACGCTATAGAATACCTAAAAGTTAAATTAAGGTTATTTATAGATTAAATTATTTATAAGTTATTTATTTTTTTTATTTTTTATTTATTTTTTAATATTTTTAGATCATTTCTTATCCTAAGGGTTATATTACTTAACCTATGTTAACTATTACCTATATGTAGGTTATCTATTTAACTATAATTTTTTATTGATTTTATCTTTTATTATGGTACTTAAATAGTATTTTGAAATAGTAAATGGCCAGGAGGATGATGACTTTTGAAAGAAGAAAATATGAAAACAAAATATCAACTATTTGAGAGGAAACAGTATTTTTGCGAAACAGTAATTCCGTAGGAACAGTAATAAATAGTAACTTTTGCAGGATGCATTCTCAGAGATGAGGAAGAACGAATTTAAATATTATTTTGAAAAGTAAATATTATTTAAAATATTTGAAACAATATTAAAACAGAATGTTATAGCCCAAGCCCAATCCAACAGACCCAAACCAAAAAAAAAAAAAACAGAAGAAAAACCGGGAAGAAGACTCCCGATAGGAATCTTCTTCTCCGGCGAGATCCGGGCGAGATCGGAATCCTAGGACCTCTCGGAGTCCTAGGGTTCTCTATAAAAGGACCTTTCCCTCTCTTGAAACCGATCATCGATTTTCTTTCCCTCTTTTCCTCTCCGATTTTTTCGAATTAGAGCCGCGGATCCTTGCTTTGTTCTCGCCGTGACTGCTCACCGACGAGGTCACCGGAGGTCGAGGTGAGTTTCCTTTCTCTTCCCCTCTTCCTTCTCCTTCCTCCCGTGCCCTTGTGCGCGGCTGCCGGCGACGGGAGTCGCCGATTTTCGGTCGGAAAAAGAGACCTCTGTTTTGGTCTCTTTTTTCCATGAATTTTCTGACGTCGGCGATCGCAATCGATCGCCGGCCATGCTCCTCCGTGACCGGAGGAGTGGCCCCCCTCTGCCGCCGGCCTCCACCGCGGCGGCCGTGGCCTGAATGGCCCGGCACAAGGAGGGGACCGTCGGTCCCCTGTTTGGCCTGGAAGGAGCCGAGAGAAGAAGAAGAGAAAGAAGAAAAAGAAGAAAAGAAAAAAAAAAGAAAAAGAAGAAAAAAAAGAAAAAAAAAAGAAAAGAAAAGAAGAAAAAGAAGAAAACGAAGAAAAAGAGAAAAGAAAAGAAAGAAGAAAAAAAGAAAAGAAAATAATAATAATAATAATAATAACAAAAAATATATATATATACTTATATATAAATAAATAAATAAATAAATAAATAAAAAATGATGAGAGAGAGAGTTTTTCTCTCTTCTTTCAGTCTGAACCCTGACTTTCTCTCTCTGAAATTGAACTTTCTCTCTCTAAAATTTTCTCTCTCTTGATGGATTTCTCTCTCTCTAAAATTATCCTTCTAAGATTAGCGTAGTGAGAGGCTTCATTTGATGATTTTGATCGAGTTTAGGGAAGAGTCTGATTTTAAGTGAGATTTTGATTTGGAATTTGTTTAGATTGAATTTTGAATTAAAATTAATATAAAAATATAATTTTGGATAATAGGCATGGAAGAATCTCCTAGAAGTTAGTCGATCTATTCATTCAGTGCTCCGTGAAAGGTAAGTAATGAATCATTTTCTCGAGATATTCCATATTTATTCTAAAAATAAATAATTATTCTCTGAAATTATACATGATTTATGAAATTATGTTTTGAAAGAAAAGTGCTTTTGAAATATTATGGTACGTCGATTTATGCACATGTTCAGTGAAAAATTATGATATATTATGGTACAAAGTATTTTGATACAGATCGGATTTATGCTCTCAGCCTAACTATATTTCAGTGGGCCCCGTCAATGGGGATTATACGTTGGTACTCAGTGGACCCTGCCAGTGGGGGTTGTGCGCTGGTGTTTGTGGACCCTGCCAGTGGGGGTTGTGCGCTGGTATTTGTGGACCCTGCTAGTGGGAGTTGTGCGCTGGTATTCTGTGGACCCCGCCAATGGGGGTTAAACGTTGGTCATAGTCGAGGCTGTTGAGTTACGAGTGTTTTGAATCGAATCGGATTTATGGTCATATTATATGTGAATATTTGAAAATATTGAATTTGTATTAAATCAGTATGAAATATATTTTGATATTTATTTGCAACATTGTTCTTGAAAATTATAAAATATCTAGTTGAGATATTTGTTACTTACTGGGCTGTCTAGCTCATTACCTTTCTTTCTATTTTTCAGATTCAGATAATTAATTACTAGTGTGGGAAGAAATATTGGGACAGAGCTTTTAGAGGCGAGATTTAGCATTGTCAACTTCAATAAACTTAGATCTATTATTTTATTTTTAGTAAAAATTTTATTGGATGTAAGACATTTGATTTAATTACTTGAATTAAAGTTGAATAATAATTATTTGAATTTATTCCGCTGTGATGCATTGATATCGTGATGAGATGCCTTGCATGCTTATGGAGAGAGTTCTTCATAAGTATGCGGCGGTTGCCGCGATCCTCGATTCACAATCTCGGGTCGGGGGTGTGACACAAAATAACTAGAACTAAAACTATATGATGAAAATTTACATGATATGAAAGAAGCAAGAACGAGATGAATATACAAGATAGAGATAGCTTCAGGAACTTGCTTCTCTCTGACTATGGCCTATTGGATACAGACTTCAAATTTAAAATAAAGCTTTGGATCCTAATCTATTTTTGGATACAAAGATACAAGATTTTAGATGGTATAAAGATATTTTTTTAACAAATTTAATATATATATATGGATAAATATTTTTCAGATAATATTTAAACAAAAAATTAAATTATTCATATTTTTTGGATAAATTATTAAAATCTATCCATATTTTGCATAACATTTTTACTATATAAATATAATATAATATAATATATATTATTATATTATTATTATTATAGTGATAGGAGTATTTTAAAAATAAAATCAAAAAATTATTTTTTGCCTAATGAAAAAAAATGACTTGTTTGTTTAACAGAAATATGAAAACATGAGCCAATTGGTCTATAGAAAAATTAAAAAATTATTTTCTAATGCTTATCCATCATAAAACAGATCCGAGTCCTAATGATTACCAAATCTTAAGCACTTGTCTCGTTCATCCCTCTAAGATGGATCATGAAAAAATGGTGATATAATAGATGTGGTGGGATGACTTTTATGATTAGAGGATCTGACTCTAGATTTGTTGTGGCCCAGAAAAATCTGATGTTTGATATTTTAGTTCCAGAGGTAGAAGTAAGAGCAGCATGGGAGGATATTAGGTATGCTCGATGGCTTCTCAAGATAGGATCCATTTTGTTGAAGAGGGAGTCAATGACTGTCGTTGGTTGAATGCAAAGTCAAATAATCTCAAACTAGAGTAAGGATACTGCATTCATAGCTAGACATATCTATTGGGATTGGGAGGCAAATGGAGTATCAAATTGGGTTGCCTACTTTATCACAGAGCATTCCATTGAAGCCTTATGAATTAATTGAATGTCAATCCCAAATTTATTGCAAAATATTTTATTTTCTGGTTTCCATGGGTGTCCTAAACATTGGTGACATAGGACAGCAGTGCGTGAAATATTTAATTGAATTATATAAAAGGTATCAAAATAATGACTTCATTCTCACGAAAATTCCAGTCTCACCACAAACCCTTAAAAAAAAAAAAAAAAAAAAAAAAAAAAAAACCTCCTTTACAAAAAGCTATTTATGATGTGTTTTTCAGTTGGGCCCCAGCAGCTCAAGAACATGACGGTCCGCAGCGACTCCTCAGCCCGCTTCCGCTTATCCTCACCGGCGGTGACAGCAGACTTGAGACCAGAAGAGGAGTCGAGGGCGCCGGAGAGCGGCCTCACCCGCCCGGACGAAGAGGAGGTAGCGGTGGCGGTCTCCTTAACCGACCTCGACGCGTGATCTCGCATCCCCTGCGCCGCTCTCGCGCCGCTCTGGGCCACGATCCTACCCATATACTGCAGGCTCATCGAACCGCCCAAACTCACTGCCAAGAAAAGCGTCTGTTCGAATCGAAACTCGGGAAGTGGAGCCACCAAAACTTCTCCAATGGAAGTAGATGGAGCAAAACTTTATGAGTTCTTTGAATCTTTAGGAAACGAGATTAAAAATAAGGGATCTTGGAACTTGGGAACTGGGATTTTGGATGGAAAGAGATTGAGGGGAGAGGAGTAGCGTCTTTATACGGAGAGAGAAGGGAAGGAAGTTGGGATTCTGGGGGGCGGATGCTGATGGTTTTGGAGAGGAAACGGTGGCTGGAGTTACGGAGGGAAGTGAAAACGGCGGGAACCAGCGAATGGATTTCGACGAGGACACTGGAATTTGGGATGGATTTGTTTGACGTGTGTCGATCGGTTCCCTGTTTCGTTGTTTGTTTGTACCGTCCGTTTTTACGGGTACGTTTGCACCCTATGGCTTTACCGGTGAAATTTGAGATTTGACGTGGTTGGTGCAATTCCTTGCATCAGCATCTGGACTTGATTTATTACCCGTCGCTGCGAGAGAAAAGATCGTTCTCTTATGATCCGGTTGGTTGGAATGCATCAAATTACGCAGTAATTTGATAATTTATAAAAATTATTTATTTGAAAAAATATTTATAAAAAAATAATTTTTAATATATTTAATTTGTAGAATAATTATTTCAGGAGATGATATTAAAAAAAATTATTATATTTAATCAGAGATAATTTTATATAAGAATATGATGAAATTTATAAATATATTTTTTTATATAAAATATTTTTTTAATACTACGACAGTATTATCATCTTCAATTAATTTTTATATAATGATTATAATCATATATCCTTTTGCGTAATACCATCTCTATCTTAATTTTTTTGTAAAAAAATTTTATTAAATGAATTTAAAAAAATAATCGATTAAATTCAATGATTACATATATACATTTTTATTAGGGATATTTTTATCAAGTATGGATTACCACCACTCAGAGATTTACTAAATACTAATCCTAATAATATTTATTTTATCTTCTTTTTTCAGAAAATAAACATGGGTCCACTAATTTTTTTATTATTACTTTCTTTTATTTTTCATACTAAATATAGTAATCTGATGTGGGATTTTTTTTCCATGCCAGATTATCTTCAACCAAACGGATCTTTAAGATAAAACCAAAAATGATGACTTTTTATAACATTGTAATAGTTAAAAAATTATTAAATAAAAATGATTTGGGCAACGTTATATTCTCTTAATTTCTTTTGTAATACTATTACAATGAACATCAAAACAGTTACCATTTTGTTATTAACTTATAATCATATGAGGTGAGGTACATACTTACAATGAGTTGTATAATTACTATAATGGTCGATAATATAATAAACGAATATAACTATAAAAAAAAATGCTACTTCATTTTCTTTTCATTTTTGCAAGAATTGTAAAATTACTCCCGGTAGAAACCTTGAAAGCCCTGCCTTGCTTTGTACCATCATTGGTAGGCAAGTCCTCTACTTTGGTACATGTTTCTTACTTAGCTGGCCAATTTTTATGTGCTTGATGCGCATCTTTTATGCGGTTGATGCACAGGTAGCGAGCACTCCACAGATCTTTTGGTTTTAGGGTCCCATTCCCATGCTTCCAACGTTGTTCGATTCAAAGGATTTGATGCCCAAATCTTGTAGGGTTGGTGAAAGGTTTAAAAAGCAACCAACAAGATTCTTAACAGTCAAGTCCAGTGTTTTATGCCCAATTTTTGTCAGATATGTGCACATTTTTTCACCATCCATTATGTGCCCATGGGGTCTCTACGCCAAGTTGTGAAGCAGTTATTTGGGTGGGGGAGGTCGGTTATGGACGTGTATCCAGTTCTCACAGCAATTACTCAATTAATAATGATTTCTTAAGTGTACTCTGCTAGTTTCAAATTGACAGCCCTTCACAGGAACTGTTATATCGCACGATGAAAAGTGGGCACCAAAACTTGGGCCATCCATAAAATTATAATGTACATGTTTCTACACAGGCAGTTCAAGTGAATCTTAGCTGAGATTAGCTATGTCTATTTCCTCGGGAAATTTAAATGTCTCTGCAGCACCAAACTTCCTCCTCTCACCTTCCCACTCGTCTTCAGACTCCCCACAGCTATCTTCATCATCATGTTGGCTGCTCGCCGACAAAGGTGTCGAAGGGTCGTGGATACTTTTGGATCTGCAGTGGTTGGTCGCGAGCATGTTGACCTGACCAAGATGGGAGATCTCCACAACAACAGTGTCATCATCCATGGGCAGAGGTTGCTTCCAGGGCTCCCCATCAATTCTCATGTATGTGTGGTCTGCTGCACCCCTGTGGAACTCGAAGCGAATTCGATGTGCCTATTAGCAGAAGAAGAGATTCAGGTTATGCATGAATTCTTCTCTCAAGTAGTGCATGGGTTTGGCCAATGATGACTTCCAGTACACTATAACAGCATTGAAAGGGATGTGCAATTTATAGATTGCAACAGTTAGTTGTCATGGCAATAGATTATTATTGATACAACAATTTGTTCACATGAGAGATGCCTAACGAGCAATTCTATAAATTTATGAGCGTGATATGCTCTTATAAGGTCGATAGGATACGAGCAAAATCATTTGTTGAAACAGAAGATTCATTATCCTTTTACCTGGGCAAGACGAGTTCCATGTCCATTAGGAGCAAGCAAAACAAGCCCATGCCAAGCATCTCGGAAGCCGACAACCTCAAGAAGGCCATCATCAACATATGGTGCAGTCAGATCCCTCTATAGCAGAGCACAAATGAAGTATTAAGGGACGTATTGATAAGATCCTATCCCGTATAAAATCATCTCATTATAAGAAGGGAGGTGTAGAATGGGAAAGCAAACTCACGTCTCGCACTTTACGCTGATTTGGTGTTCCCCAAGGATTTAATCCTCCAGAAAAGCTTGGCAAATTAAGACAAACAATTGATCTGATGCTGCAAAAAATTAAGCAGTTTAGTTAGTTGGATGACCCCCAGTGTTGCAAAATATATCTTGAAGAGAACTGAAGAATCTTCAGAATGAATCCAATCAGTATGGTGCATAGAATCAATCAATGTCTTTCAATTATCTTCCAATCTCACAACAACAGATGTGGCTTGTCTAGAGAAACATACAAGCCTAAAAGTATGGGGTACCTTTTTATTTTGTTTTTATTCCAATTTTCAACCGAATTAAGCCTGTACCAAAAGAGGTCCTGTTCTTTGGAAGTGTCTCAAACAACAAGAATTTGGCAGTTTCACAAATCATCAGTAGGATGTTCCTAAGCTACCAATTCTCAGAGGTTTACTATATAATTGTGTCAAGTAGAGGATGGCCAATTATAAGGGATAACAAGATTACAGTGAATCCCATCAAATTCTCTGGTAAAAATGCAATTCACAAAAAAATGAGACCTGCTAAATTGTGCAATATTGTTGTTTCATTATGAGAAAAATTTTAAACTAATACATTCTTTCAAAAACTTTCCACATCAAATAACCATGGATTTACCAAAAATCAGCGTGGCAGCACAAAACAAAATTAATGTACAAGGAGTGTCTGCGGAGAATGTGTTAAGGAAAACATGCACATTAAACCCCATCTATCTATTATATAATTGAAACACTTGCAGTTGGACATGCAAAACAGAACTCAAAGAATTCTCTGCAGAGGAGGTGCTTTGTTCTTGTTATTTTTTTCCCTCTTTTCCGGTCATTACTGGATCCCATGTTAGAACTAAGAGAAAGAATGGAGCAGCATAACGTGTGTGTGTGTGAGAGAGAGAGAGAGAGAGACTCCCCCTTTCTCAGCTCTCTCTCTTTCTTAGAATGGCTTGTGCAAAGAGATGCTAAGTACTAGCAAAGATAACGTGTACTAGTGAACTATGGGAACTTAGCTAGAAATCAAGGCATTCTCAGTCTATGCACAAATTTGTGAAATGATTATACCAGCAGAATCATACACGCTTGCAACTTGAAACTGAATGAAGGCAGATGTTAACCTATCAGTTTACCTGCGAGGAACACAGAGCTCTTCCCAATGGCCTGGTCTTTTCATGATCTTCAACTTTGCAACCTGAGCTATGTTCCTGTATAAACATTCTATTTAACTAAAATTAAAACTGCAAAGACCTGAGGCATTTTATCAGTGTATTGGTTTCCAATGCACTGTTAGCTGAAGGTGGATTTAGCATCAAGCATGAATTTAACAAAACGGTCTTGTCGATAGATTTAGCATCAAGCATGAACATAACCAAATAGTCTTGTCGAACTACATGCATAGTTTTTGTCCGCCCTTTCTTGTCATCCTCTGTGCAAGGCCAGATGCTTATGTAGGGGACAGAAATTCCATTTTAATAGTTAAGCATGGATAAGAATGGTATTTCAAAGATTTTCTTGACCAAAAAAAGGTGAAGATATTTGCTCAGGTAAAAGATCGAAATATTTCTTTTTATAATTATTCTGTAAAGCTGGAAATAAAGCAAATAAGAATACTGTCCTCCTGTTCAAGTGTAACACTGGATCCTTCAAAAAAGAAAAACTTTAGAATGTTGTCAGTGGTATTCTGAATTGCTATCATAGTCTAAATTGCAGGTGTACCAAATTATAATCCCCTAACCATTATGAATTTCAATGGGCTGAGTTACTAAAATCAGAGAATAGGACTAATATTTCAGTTATTATAGATTATATAAACCAGCAATGAATGTTTTACCTTGAAGAAGAATGAGAGAGAGAAGCAAAAAACCATCCCTGTGTCCATCCAAGCTTAGCATAGGTACCCTGCATTATAACAATTATGTTTAGTAACGTTCATTCGAAGGAGTTTGGTTTTGCATGATGCAACTCAGATCATTTATAATTGCAGCTAAAATTTTCGCTCTAATGCAGTGTTACCACAAAAACTTATCTGCATCTGTCAACAATGAAGTTTATTCAAAATATTATGAAGTCTTGATGAAAAAACTTAGGAAAAGCTATAATGAACAAGCATCTATACTTAAATGGTTATATTGTAAAAGAAAATAAACATAGATAAACCCACAGCATTCGATAGACCTCAAGGAAAGCTTGCAACAACACAAAATTGATTATGATATTGGGTTATTTTTTTTTTTTAAAAAAAGGGAATACAATTTCTCCTGATCAGAATATTCATCTTGTTGCATACAAGTTTTTCAATTTTCCATCGCACAATTTTTACGATACATATACTTGTTTCATATTCAAATCACAGATTTCATGCAACATATGCTTCTGTTATTAGCTCACATACAATCATCATAACTAGCTGATTGAGTACCCTATGTTATATAATGCTCTTGTGAACATCACTCATGTAATTATGTTGGCATTACAATTGCATGCTGCTATTATCACTCATATAAAAATTGAAGAGTTACATACATCTTTTGAGCAACAGCTCATAACAAAGAAATAAGAGAAAGCATCTTGTTTTCTGAACCCACACGAAGAAAATATGACCTGATTAACTAACTGGTTCTTGAACTTTTCCGGGTGCTGTTTCCTCTCAGTGTGAAATGCATATGATACTTGAGCATCCATTCCTGTAACATAAGAGAAAATTTATCAAGCACGTGACCATAAGATATAGATTTTAGCTAGCATAATCACCGAACAATGTTCTATCTGGTTGCAATATATTTTATTCCTACTCACGAATTCAGTAAATAATAAAATAAGGCATTGCATAGGTTTATTGAATGATACGCCATTTCATTTTCAGGTTTCAAGCTCAACCATGATAAGCTTGTATTTCAACAAGCAAACATATTTTTCAAAGTAGCAATGCTCAAGGCATTCTTAATACTGCTAATTTTGCTAAAGGCCCTGCAGTTCTAAAGTGTTTACAGGCTCAGATCTAGTTGTTGCACATTAAGGTAAATCTTTGATATCAACCCAAAATAGCCATTAACTAAAAGCTGCTTGTCACCACTACATTCAAATTCTTCCTACAGTAAGCTTTTAACATGAAAATGTACAATATGGTAACAGTTTAAATTTAAAGGTCAAGAGAAGGAATCATGGATGACTATGTGTGTTTTGCACTCTGTAAAAGCATCATCAGATAAGCTCAAGACAAGATGGCTTCATTTACCAAAAAGAATTAGTCATTAGATTTTTTTTATATAGAAAGATCAAATGGGTACCATGAGACCACACTCTGCTACGTTTTGACATAGCACTGGGACACAGAATACCCCTCGAGCTTTTTCTTTTATTTTTCCTTTTTTTTAGATGCACATTTGTGCAATGATTAACTAACTTGGCCTATATTGTGAGAATCAGACAAACAGGCAAAAACCCAAAGAGTCACCGGAATAATATGAAGGAAAATTATAAATTAAAAAAAAAAACACTCAGATTTTATATGCTGGTGAAAGCAAACACAGCTGATAAAAATGGTTCTTAAAATGATTTGAATAAGATACTACCAGCATTTGAATACACTTGATTATAAGGATAATTTAAATAAAAAGTAATCTGATATTTCCTTGCAATGAGAGAATAACTGCATATCAAAGAGAGATTCTTACCCATACTAAAATAGTTCCAAAATCCCCCACGAAATGTGTGATAACCTTCCTGAGAAGAGGCAAACAGGAATAAACTTAAATTATTTTCTTTCAAAAAAGAGACAGAGCACTGACCAATTTTATTTGAATCAAAAGTATGATGTTCAAAAAGACCTTGAATTACATATCACAGATTGTGAGATAATATGAATAATCAATAGAAAGGGTAAAAAGGAAAAAATCTGTAGTTAACCAGGTTGGCAAGCTACCATTACAGCTTGTTCATCAGTATTCCAATAATTGAATAGGTCACAAGGTAATTAACGTTTAGGATGGTTTCAAAATGGTAAAGCAGTTTATAAAGTTGTTACAAACAAACATACAAGCAGAGGAGGTTTCCTTACCACATTAAGTGAGTCTGAAGTTGAAACACGGTGAAATGCATGCAGAGCATGTGGAAGTTCTAAAGGAGCAACTGGATCACAGGTACCTTCCTTGGGAGCTCGCATCCTCATGATAATATGCCAACTGAGGTCAAGAAACAAAAGCAATTCAGACAAACATTGTGCTTCGGACATCTACATGTCATGCAGAAGCCTGCCTCTGTTCTTGCCAAATATTATTGTAAGATTACATAAAAGTCAATCTATGAAAAAGACAGAGCGAAGATCCTATGATAGGCAAAAAGAAAAGGACCAGATGCCTGAAATAGGTAAACTATAAAAGAATTGCAAATAGATCTAGTAATTAATCAAATGCCTATTATGGTATGCGGCATCTAAGGGGTGAAGCCTCTTTCATCAAGTCACCAATTAACTAAAAAAAATTAATATGTGCATGTGACCATATATATTTCATTATTGGGTCAAGTATGCTTGGACACATATATATAGTGCTAGCAAAATGGAATTTATACAGTATATTTTACATATTTAATAGCACCCATATGTTTTCAAAGTACACAAAGCATAATACAACAAAATCCACCATGTTATGAGTAAAAAAATAAAAGGGCGGCCTAGTGTATGAGACTCTTGCAATTGCAAGATCTAGGAGGGTCAAATATGTACAACCTTACCCCCATATGATGAGAAGTGGGAACTTGTTTTTGTGTTTCGAACTTGTGACCTCTAAGTCATAAAGGAGCAACCTTATCATTACACTAAGGCATAATAAGATCTACCCTAAGTTTGAAACATACAAAACAATCTCTTTGCATATGGGGTAAGGCTGCATACATCTAACCCTTCTCAGACCCCACAACAGTGAGAGCCTCATGCACTTGGACAACCTTTACATGAGCAAAAAATTAAAACAATATAGTCTCCTAAGAACATTTTCATCAACGCACCAGGTTAGATCTAAGTTTGGCATAAATAGAAACTCATAAATGTGTTGAATTTGAAATTGGACTCAAACTCTGAACTGGCAGGATTTTTCATCATGGCAGGTTGGGTTGGGCATGGTTTCATGGGTACCTGGGTTTGAATTGGAACTCTTATGGATTCCGGCATTTGGACCTGGAATTCAGTTAACTGATCTGGTTTTAAGTTTGGGATAGAAGGTCTATGCCTTCGTGGTGCATTTGCTACCCAGCTAGGGACTGCTGCATTTTTCCTAGATACAGGAAAGATATTATAACAATGATCTAGGAAAAATTTGGACAAGTTATGCACTTTTAATGAACAAAATCTAAATCACTTAAATAATGTAAAAATATTGATGACAGACAAGCAGATAATACAGGACTACTGCTAAATGCTGAACATTACATGCCAGCAGCATCATAATTTTAACAAAGCCATTAGCTGCAGAAAAAGAGCACTAATGCCTGCTGAGGAATGAAGGTTATCCACTATTGCATTCAAAGCAGATAAAAGTCTGTCATTGAGGCACAGTACCTATCAATTTGCATCTCTGTTGCCTTCATCACCTGATCAAGAAAATATTCCACGGATTGACGATCTGTGCCAGGATTCTTCTTTCCCTGCAGCGATAGTTGAATGCATGATACAGTATAAATCTTTATGTGAATCAAAGCAATCATTTATCTATGCTGCAATAAGCCAACCAATATATCCTGCAAGGCTCCAAATTCATATTTGTATTCATTAAAAATTAAGGAGAAGCCTTACTAGTTTGTGTACACACACAGGTACAAACACATTCAATCAATAAAAACATGTGTAGCAAGAAACATGAAGTAATTTGGTGAGCTTTCTCATATCCCACTCATTTGTATTTGTCCAGAATTCTTACTAATCTAGAGTTAATATATTAAATAACAGACAAAGATTAATGTGGTTTTTGCTTGTATCCTTGTAAAAGATCTTGGCTTTCACGTAGAAGCATGTATGGAAAAGTCCTCTTAAAGATTGAATCACAGAAGGACACATCCCTGCTTCCAGGCTTGCCCAAACTGCCAATCTTCATAAGCAGGGACATACTAATTATAGAATAACTTTTGAATCTTCAAAAAAGAAAATTTTACATGACTTACCCAACCAAATGAAAAGGGAAGGTTGTTCCCTGTTCCCAAAGGCACTGTGGCAACAGGTGGTGGCTGAGCAAGTTTAAGATCACTAACCACTCCAAGTAGCCAGCTTGCCGTGCCATCACCACCTGCAACCTAATGACATAATTGGATGTCTAAGATAAAATGTTGCATTTGATAAATTTGTAAAAAATTGTAAGGCTCTATATTTCTACTGAAGTCTGGAAAAGGAAGCTAAAAGAGCACCAGGATGGAATAAGCAAAAACAAAAAGATTAAAAAAATCTACCCTTTAGTGCCATTTCGGAGTCTTTCACTTACTATTAGTCTCAATCTCTTCTGAATTTCAGCAGCAAGAGTATCTCCATCGGACTTAAGTTTTTCAAAGTAGCCATAAAGTCTTTGCAGCACCTTGTCAGGAGCCTCCTCTCCCAAATCATAAACCTTAAACAAAAAATATAAATGATAAATAAATGTAGTGAACAGTTCCTTGACTATAACTATGAACAGCACAGATCCATGCAGTCTCCTTTTCCCCAAGTGATCAAGAAATACCTGAACTCTATTGAGGAGCTTGCGATATGTTTTAAGTAAATCACCTCCAAGCTGGCCACCACTTTTCGAGTTAATGAAGACTATTACAGGACAAGTGGGTGTATAACTAACTTCCTCGGGCTCTAAATCTGGTATTAATATGTGATCTGGGATATAGAAGTCCTTCAAGGGCTGACTCATCTGAGAAGAGCAGTCACCCATCCCTGAAATAAGCCTACATCAATTACATTATAACATGGATGAGGAATCATTATTTAACTCATCAATCTGTGGAAGCTGTCACTGGCATGTGATAAGTGCATAAGCAATATCAAAATTAAAGTTATGTGAAAAAAATGAACGATTGACTCAATCTAATAGTAGCTTACAGAACCAAAGTACTTGTTTAAACAATGGATTTGGGAATTATGCAATTTTTTCCAATTGGTAACAGGGGGACCAATGTGAAGGTAATGGGTGCTGGTTATTGTAGATTTAGAAAAACATCAGATGTACACTATATCATTTTGGGCATCCTAAGGAATATAATACATGATGTCCATGGTAGTTAAGAGCCTAAGACCTGGGACAGAACTGCAGCAATAACACCTCTAAATGCAAATGTAGTCCTCTCACTAAAAGGTTGTCATTGTCCTCACCAAGGAATATGCTGAATGTTGTAAAAGTCATCAACTCGCAACACAATTTCTCTGCTGAGTTGGCCGGTCGAGGGTCTTTATGTACCATTTTTTTTTCTAAAAAAGTATGCCAAGAGAGTTTAACACCAAAACCCAACTATCGTGAACGCAAGAGCTTAAATAAATAATTCTTGCATTATACCAATATGCTCAAGATATTCAAGAAACTTCCCATTCTCCAAAGATGTTAACAGAACTCAGCCAATATGATCCAAAAAAAAAAAAAGAGAAAAAAGATAACATAAAAAGAAAAACGCATTCAGTTCAGATACATTTCGAGTACCAGTAATCCAAACAAGACTCATTTTATCATGGAGATGTTATCAAATCAAGCTAAGAGTTTTCAGAAGTCCAAAGTTCGAAAAATTCTAAGAATTTTACAAAAGCTGTGCCAAATAATGTATGCGTTACTTAAAATTCCATACGAACATAAACATTTTGAAATATGAAGATCAACTAACCCACAACCAATATTTTATAGAATAACCAAGCTGTAAATGAATTTGGAGAAGATGGATCAGAGCATAGCTCCTAACCATTCGAAAGCTACAAAGTTTTAGATCGTGCATTTAGTAAATAACTCACAAGTGTGATGGATCACACTTCTCAAGGGATCTATTGGCGACGCGACAACCTGAGGCTACACCACCATTATAACCGCAGCTCGTTATAGTCCCCAACAGACACCATTTACGACGCACATACGCACTATCTCTACTCTTTATTAATCAATTCAAACAACAAAAAGCAATCAAAATACGGCTGGGTTTCAAGCTCCACGGAAGATCTCAATCCATCAAAAGAAACTAAAAATCACCGTCTTATTCCCTAATTCCATAAAATTCTCCAAAATTTTCAGCTCTAAACCCCAGGATTCTTGCATGAATTGGGAGCTCTAAAATTAAATTCGGTTGAGTTCGGATTGTAGAGACTTACCAGAGAAAGAATCAATTGGGGGATTCACGCGATCGCCGATTCTTTTTTCCGGTTTGAACCCACGACCCAATCACGAAGAGCAGGGGAGGAGAAAGTTTGACCGCTTCTGGCTTCCCAAAGCTAGATACGGGGCAATATGGGAATTGTGAGCCTTGCGAGATCCAGTGCTCGTTTCCTTAATAACTTCTAGAAGCGCGCGTATCGTACAAGCCCATTTGGCGGGCAAGATGTTCGATGGTAGGTTTCAATGCTGGATATAACATCCGCATATCAATTTTTATGGAATTTTGAGTTTCCTCGGCTTCCAGGAACCACATCTACCTCGCGGAACGCGTGTTTTTTTAAAAAAAAAATCCAAGTGCACTACGACTTGACGCCCAAGAACATGAGGAAACGGAAGTGTCCGACGTGGCACTTCTTTTAGCCTCAGGGAACTAGGTGGGCCCCGAAGGTCATCCAGGAAGTTGGGATTGGTGTCTCGATTCGGATTTCAATCAGGTTTTCTTGTGACGGCTGTGCAGAAACGGGAGCCAAACGTTCTCACCAGGCCTCTGTGACGCCTGAGTATTGAAAAGGCGAGATGAACATGATTGTAAGCTCCACGAAGGATTTGCTTGGTTCACAGAAAATAGTAGGAGGAGACAGTTACTGAGAAATAGAGTGGAGAATTTTTATTTAGTTAAAATTTTTAAATGAGGGAGAGTGAAATTTTTTTTTTTTTTATGTGAAGATGCACCTCATATTTTATAAAAAATAAAAATTCATAGATATGAATTTTGATATTTTTCATAAGATGAAAATTAGTAATACTTTTTCTTTTTAAAAATATTCTTTTAACATCCATGATTAAAATTTTATAAAATATTAAAAGATGTTTAAGATAAAATACTGAATAATGATAAATATTATATTAATATTATTTCAATATTTATATGAATATAATATAATACTTATATTAATATTAAAATTATAATATTTATATTAATATAATATTTATAGCCAATCAAACATATTAACATCTACTTTTTGAGAAGAAAAGTTATTCTTCCCGTGAACTAGACGAATCTAAAATTTTATGGTTGGCGCCCGACCTACGTGTCGAGAAATTATTGCCCACATTGTATGCACTAGTATGGCCATGCATGCAACTTATTCCTATGAATCTCATTTATCGAGTATATATTTTAATGCACCATTATATAAATCAGCGATCATAATCCACAGCATGCATGGCTGCACCGGTGCATACAGTTTAGGTAATAATTTCTCCTACGTGTTTGACCCCTCCATGAGTTCAAGTTTTTGCATGCTAAAACTAATTTTTCCAACTAATTTATCTTGCTCCTTTTTTTGGAAGGAAATTAAGGATGGGTTTCTTCATTGCTGTAATTCCTTCTATTGATCTTCAGCCCTTATTTGCTTCTACAATCATAGACCGGCAGGTTTTCTTATTATTGTGTTTACAGGCCATAATGAAGTTTGCGAGGAACTGTAACTACATAAAATGCATCAAGCTGGTTCTTTATCGTTCGAGTTGCTTTACTATTATCTACTGTATGGTTTTTCTTGCATCTTACACTGATTTCATAAGGTGGAAGTTGAAGCTGCTAGATGAATAGGTGGTTATATGGGTTCATATTCCAAGATTGATGACTTATCTGCAGCAACAAACCCAACTGGGATGGGAGAGGCCAGTTATTGGGAGATTAGAATATGGTTTTACTTTGACAACATAATTATACTTTTGCATCTCTCCACTGTTTTGCCTATCCATGCTCAATAGGGCCTATCCAAGTAATGGAAATATCTTCAACTCAAGTCATATTATGGAAACCTGATTGGACAGTCAATATGTTAGAGATGAGGTTGGTTATGTTTTAAAGGGGAGGATGAATGGCTATCTTATCCTGGAAACGTGTGATACACATATACATAGCATGCTAAGGCTTCACTTTGAGTGCTCAAAAAAAAATCCAGGCTAAATTAGTAAATACTGCTCTTTCAACAATATCTCCTTGGGCTATAATGTATTATTCTACTTTCCATGTCGAGGATTGTAGGTTGGGCCACTTCTGGGAGACTGTTTCAGGACCAAAATTAGCCAAATGGATTATTCAGACACTTGCTAAAGCTTGACATGCATCCAGCTACCTCGATTCCCTTTGACGGCTCATCTATTGATTATGATGTTGCTAGGCTATCGGTACGCTCAACGGGCATCAAAGAATGTTATTGGGTGGAAATCCTTTCATCCCAACTCTTATATTTTCTGCGATATCTGGATGGATATCTGCAACCTTTTAGAGTTCTGGTGTTCACTTTAGCAATATGTATGATGTATCTGTTGGAACTTCTAAGCCTGTATGTGGATACTCTACAGTAGGTGGGGTTTGTTCTATCATCAGGGAGAGCATATTATTAGCAAATAGTATATTTGTTGTATTCGTCTATGATTCAAAACCCAGGTTGAATGGAATGTGTTTTCGTGTAGTTGATCCAGCTACTATTCAATCTCACTTCCAACCTTTGGTCTGTATGTTTACTGGTAGACATCCACATGCAAGGGGCTGCGAGGGAGACGGGCCTTTGTTTCTGCACAATTGGGTTAAAATATTTGTGGAAGAAAAGAAAAAACAAGAGAGGAAGGATTTTATTATTTTTATTTCAATCTTATTCAACACATTTTAGAGATTATTTATATTAATATATGGACTCCATACAAGAAAAAAGATTATGAACTGATCTATAATCTCTAAAAAAATCATATAATCATACTAACAAAAAAAAAAAAAAAGTTGATGTCATTTCTAAAATCATGCTAATAAATTCACTTGCTCATCTATAGCTGGTGTTCTACAGACATCTACGTTTCCCAACTAGTCATATTTTTCGTATGGATCTTTTGGTTCACAAGTTTACTGTTTACATGACTGATGGCTATGTACTTGGTATTCTGCAGCATGGGTCTGTACCATATTTTCTGTGTGCTTTATCTAATTAATTAAAAAAAAATTATTTATAAAAATAATTTAATTTTTAATTTATTTATCAAAATGATACAAACAGGATAAAATATCATTCAAAATGATATTTTTTTGATGTCCACGTTACCACCCCATTCCACCTATTTTTCATGTGGATGAAAAAAAAAATTAAAATCATCAAATTAAATGACGTTTTCAAAAATATCATTTTAAATGATGTTTTAAAAAATACTATTTTATTTGATGATTTTAATTTTTTCTCCAAAAAAATAAGAGAAAAAATAAAAAAAAATAGAAAAAAATAAAAATTATAATTTTAAATTTATAAAAAAATAAAATTATAATTTTGATTAAAATAAAAATCATCATTTCAAATTAGTATCTCCATTTGAAATTATCTTTTTAAAAAAATATCTAAAAAAATTAGTGTAAAAAAATATAAAAATATCATTATAAAAAGAACTGAAAAAAATAGAAATTATAATTTTCAATTTTAAGAAAATAAAAATTTTAATTTTAATTCAAATAAAAATCATCATTTCAAATTACAATCTCCTTTTCAAATTAATTTTTTTAAAAAAAATATCATAAAAGAAGAAAAAAATGAGAAAAAATAAGAAAAAATAAAAATTATAATTTTGAATAAATTTTAAAAAAATAATAATTTTAATTTTAATTCAAAAAAAAATATCATTTTAAATTATTTTCTTCATTTAAAATTATTTTTAAAAAAAATATCTCAAAACAAATATTAAAAATTAAAAAAATAAAAAATACCATAAAAAAGAAAAAATGAGAAAAAAATAAAAATTATAATTTTGAATAAATTTTAAAAAATAATAATTTTAATTTTAATTCAAATAAAAAACATCATTTTAAATTATTTTCTCCATTTAAAAATAATTTTTTTAAAATAATATCTCAAAAATTTTTTAAAAATTTAAAAAAAATCATAAAAAAAGAAAAAATGAGAAAGAAATAAGAAAAAAATAAAAATTATAATTTTGAATTTTAAAAAAATAAAATTTAAATTTAATTAAAAAAAAAACATCATTTCAAATTACTTTTCCCATTTCAAATTAATTTTTTTAAAAAAATATGTCAAAAAAAATAAAAAATTAAAAAAAAGTGCCATAAAAAAGCAAAAAATTTAAAAAAAATGGGAAAAAAAATAAAAATTATAATTTTAAATTTAAAAAAATTAAAATTTTTTAATTTTAATTAAAATAAAAAATATCATTTCAAATTACTTTTCCCATTTTAAATTAATTTTTTTAAAAAATATTCCAAACAAAAAAGAAAAAAATGATAAAAAAATAAAAATTTTAATTTTAATTTTGAAAAATAAAAATTCAAATTTTAATTCAAATAAAAAATATAATTTCAAATTATTTTTCCCATTTAAAATTATTTTTTTAAAAAATATCCCAAAAAAATCTTAAAAAGTTAAAAAAATAAAAAATACCATAAAAAAAGGAAAAATGAGAAAGAAATGAGAAAAAATAAAAATTATAATTTTAAATTTAAAAATAAAAATTTTAATTTTAATTTAAATAAAAAATATCATTTCAAATTATTTTTTCTATTTCAAATTAATTAATTTTTTTTCATACCGTATCGTACGTAGCTGTTCGTGCTCATACCAGATCGAGATGTACCAGTGCGGTCCGATTCATCTCATATATCGACTTGAACTTTGATGGTTCTCTACCGACTTATTTGATTTAACTTATTTTTAGATATTTTAAAAAATATAATTAAATTATCTGATATATTATTATTATTTACGTTATAATTTTTATTGCCTTTTTAGTATAACTTTTTCTCTCCTAATGTTCTGAGACACATTAGAGTATGTACATCCATATCTATAAAGCATAATATTCGATCATTTAAAATTAAATAATATAAAATAAAATTAATAATTAATAATATTAAATAGAATAAAAATATCAAGTGTATAAAAAATAATATAATAAAAGTTTCAAAAATACTAAGTACAAATCTAAAAAAGACTAAGTTCTACAAGGACGTCGTGGTGCCCGTGGTCGCTTGGATCTTCTCAGAAAGGTCCTCAATGGCTGCTCCTGCTCCTGCTATGATGGCTCTTTCTCTATATCAGTGGAGGTCTGCTGGTCATACTGCTCAGGAATAACTGATGCTATCGGATCATCTACGGACTGAGCGACCCGCTCAACTCTCTCATTTGGATACACGGATGGGTCTGAAAAGAAAGTATCATACTCATGTGGGCAACTGGTACTCGGTGATGTCATCTGAGGGATGTAGGAAGAAGAAGGCGCTGCCATCTATGGATCAAAAGGCGGTGGCATCTGTGCAGCATCTAGTGATGATATCTGCGGAATATGCGGTGATGACATATGTGGAACATATGGTGACGGCATATATCTCATATCTGGCGCATCGACTGCTCCATACCAAGGTGCACAGCTATATGGATCAACACCAATCACCATCAATGTTTCGAAACTTGTTCTCTCTATCTCACGCAGTATCCGAATCCATTCGTCCTCATCAGTCGTAGATAAAGCACGACGAGCGTCCAATACAAGACCTGACATAGAATCAGTCTACAAAATAAAAATAAAACAGTCAATATACTGTAAAATATAAAATAAAAATACAACACAAATAACATAAATTAATTTTCATAGTCTTACCAAAACACGCACAGTAGAACTCTTGCCTTCGTATCCGAAAACTGCATATCGAAGTTGTCCAATGACTCGCACTGTAATGCTAAACAACCAAGCCATGTAGTCCTCGGTATATGAACGACCTCTCAAAATGAGATCACCATGAATAATGTGATCTCGACATGCATCCTAAATATCGATGTACTCTGCATGTCTGATACGTCAGTCAATACGAGCTCTTCCTCGTCGATCAATACGATGAAGTCCCTGGCTGGTATTAAACTGCTCTGGGATGTCCTGAATCTGACCAAATTGCCGCAGGACACGATCAAAAAGATGCCACTCTACCATATCAAAATAAATAAGTGGCATCCTAGTAGTCCATATGTCATGTCCAACTGTATACATCTGCGGCAATATAGCCAATATCTCATCTGTATATAGCTCCCACAAAAATTGATAGAGTTAAAATAAAAAAAATTAGTAAGTTAAAATTTTAATAGATTATGAATACTGTAAAATGATATTTGTAAAAAAATTAAATTTATCCATCTATATATATCAACTAATGTATCCAACTAGCACCTGTAAATTCGTGCCACTCTCGTCGATACGTGATGAACGTTGAATACAACGTTTCATCTATTTTACAATCTACTCATGTTAAATAAATTTTATCAGATTTAAAATAGTAAATTTCAAGTAAAAAAAGTAATATTTTTATACCTATATCTCAATGATCCGTCTAGTCTGAATGGAACATCAGGATCATGCTGCTCTGATGGCATCTCGAGCAATTATCGTCGTAATGGACTGATAGTCGGCATACGCTCTCATATCCAAGTCTGCAAATTTTAAAAAAATCATACATGATATACCCAATGTGAACTATAATTGAATATTACAAATTTAATTTTTTTTCTTTGTTTAGAATATTTTTTAAAAAATTAAATTTAAATTAATTTAGTAATTTGAAATGATATTTTTTATTTGAATTATAATTATAATTTTTATTTTTTTAAATTTAAAATTATAATTTTTATTTTTGAATTAAAATTAGAATTAGAATTTTTATTTTTTTCAATTCAATTCTTTTCCCTTTTTTTATGGTGTTTTATATTTCTTTTACACCAATTTTTTTCTTTTTTCAAATATTTTTTTAAAAAAATAATTTGAAATGAGAAAAGTAATTTGAAATGACATTTTTTATTTGAATTAAAGTTAAATTTTTATTTTTTTTAAATTTTAATTTAAAATTTTTATTTTTTTCCCATTTTTTCCATTTTTTCACTTTTTATGGCATTTTTTATTTCTTTTATTTTTTTGAATTCAAATTCAAAATTTAATTTTTTTATAATTTAAAATTATAATTATAATTTTTTTCTATTTTTATCATTTTTTTCTATTTTTATGACATTTTTTTTAGGTATTCTTTTCCTTTGTTTGAAATATTTTTTAAATAAATTAATTTGTAATGTGGAAAGTAATTTGAAATGATATTTTTTATTTTAATTAAAATTAAAAATTTATTTTTTTAATTAAAAATTATAATTTTTATTTTTTTCTCATTTTTTTCATTTTTTCCTTTTTTATGGCACTTTTTATTTTTTTAATTTTTAAAGATTTTTTTGGGATATTTTTAAAAAAAAATAAATTTTAAATGGAAAAAATTATTTGAAATGATGTTTTTTATTTGACTTAAAATTATATTTTTTATTTTTTAAATTTTATTCAAAATTATAATTTTTATTTTTTTTCATTTTTTTCTCATTTTTTTCTTCTTTTATGATATTTTTTTAAAAAAATTAATTTGAAAATGAGATTGTAATTTGAAATGATGATTTTTATTTAAATTAAAATTAAAATTATTATTTTTTTAAAATTTAGAATTATAATTTCTATTTTTTTCAATTCTTTTTTTATGGTATTTTTTTTTGCACCAACTTTTTTCAGATATTTTTTTTAAAATGATAATTTGAAATGGGGATACTAATTTGAAATGATGATTTTTATTTTAATTAAAATTATAATTTTTATTTTTTTATAAATTTAAAATTATAATTTTTATCTTTTTTCTATTTTTTTTTATTTTTTTTCTCTTTTTTTGAAAAAAATTAAAATCGTCAAATAAAATGATATTTTTTAAAACGACATTTGAAATGGCATTTTCAAAAACGCCATTTCAAATGGCATTTTAAGAAATACCATTTGATTTGGCGATTTTAATTTTTTTTTTCGTCCATGTGGAAAATAGGTGGAATGGGGTGGTGATGTGGACATCAAAAAATATTATTTTGAATGATATTTTATCTTATTTGTATCATTTTGATAAATAAATTAAAAATTAAATTATTTTTGTAAATAATTTTTTTTAAATTAATTAGGTAAAGCACTCTTATTACTCTATCCGGGGTTGGGAGGGTGGCTTTACTTTGCTCAATACTTGCTTGCATAACTCTCTTTTTTTAAAGCAAATGCTCCTCCTTCTACCCAAAAAAAAAAAAAAAATACTTTTACTAGAATTATTCATGTATTGGCACCTTATGTTTAGTCTTATCGTGGAGTTTTCTTTGGAAAGTTTCGTGGAGTTCTTTTTGACGAGTTGCATTGATATAATTAAAAAGAAGACATGCAACTTGTTGGGTGGATGTCTGGCCAGGACACCACCTCCCAAGATCTTTCCAGTACCACGCGATGCAGCAGGAAGAAAGAAGAAACAAAACAAAAGGAAAAATAATCAAAATACGTGGATCAGCCACAAAAGGGCTCGCCTCCACGGGATATGCAAACTTCACTATGAAAAGAAAATTTTACAAGAGGAGACCTCACCCTCAACCCTTGTACACCCAATTCTCTCTCATATAAAGTTCCCCTCACAAAAGCTCTCTCTCTTGGAGACCCCCCTGAACCCCTGAAGAGCCTGGCGACCGCTGTCCAGGAGCCTCCTGCTCCTCTCTCACAGCGCCTCACGCCTCTCTCTCTCTTCTGGTTCGTATGGCGGCGAGAAACCGAAAACCCGAGCCCCTCACCTCTTCTGTTCGTTCTCAGACTTTTTAAAGCCTTAAACATAGGTTAGAGAGTGATTAGGAATCCTAAACATAGCTAAAAAACCCTCCTGACCGTCGGATCAAGACCGGGAGCGTCCTTGACCCTTAGATCGTGTTCCGGTCCACGAAATAGGGCCGTGGACCGCGAGAAACGCGTGGGAAATGCCCACGCGGTCCACAGGCCGGGCCGTGGACCACCCGGTCCACGGTGGACCGGGGATGGGCTAGCAGGCCGCTGGGTCACGCGTCCCGCGCGGGCCTGGGTCCCGCGTCCCACGCGGGCCTGGGATGCGCGTTCCGCGCGCCGCCGCCTGCGGCCGCGCCGCTGCCGCCCGCCACCGGTCGCCGGCGGTCCTCCGCCGCCTCGATTCTCCTCCATCCGAGCTCCGTTTCAGGTGATCTTGGTCTCGTTGGACTCCATTTTTCGCCGCGAACCTCGCTGTGGGCTCAATGTGAGCTGAATCTCGAGGCATCAAATCCTAACAATCTCCACCTCGACTCGATATTCGACCTCCTCCAAACTCCGAGAGCTTCTGGATCTCCTCGCCCCCATGCCCTGGGGCAATCGCCTGCTGATCATGGATGGGCAAACATGGGAGTCGAGCCAGGCTGCTCGATCCCATCTCCGTCGTATGCTGTGCTCCTCCTGACCTGAGACCTGCTCGGGGCATCATCCTGCGGCAATAGAAATCTTACCTTGCGACGTCGCCTCTCGTCCTCCCGAGTCTCCTGTCTCGTGCCCGATCCGCCTCCTGGAGCTCCACCTCGCTCTGGGCTCCACCTGGCTCCCGATGCTCCACCTCGCATTGGGCTCCCTGCCAGGTAATAATGTCCTCTGCTCCCCTTCTTCCCCTCCAGCACAATCCTATCACCGCGTAGCACCCTCAGGATTCCTCCACCAGCTACCGTCCTGTAGCCTCTCGAATCCAGTCTGCTAAGTGAGATAAGATTCCGCCTGAAATCGGGTATGTATCGGACCTCCCCCAATCTCCTCACTGCACCGTCATGTGTCCTCCAGCTGACCGTCCCAATGCCTCTGATCGCACAGCTCGATCCATTCGGCAGATATACAGTGCTCTCACTGTTCTCCAGGAAGTCAAACTGCTCCTCTCTGCAACACACATGATAGGGGCATGCAGAATCTAATATCCACTGTTGGGAAGAAGTAGATACCTCGTCAGATATCTCGAAGACATCTCCATCTAAATCACTGCCGGCCGTCGCTACAGCAGCCACCGTCCGATTTTTCAGTTGAGGACAATCTCTGGCTAGATGCCCCAACTCCTCACACCGGTAACACCTGATTTTGCTCAAGTCCCTCCTGGACTTAGACCGCCCTCGATGCGATCTCCTGTCGCTCCGTCTACCACCTCCTGCACCTCCAGAAGTCATCAAAGCTGAGCTATCGACACCTGAGCTCGAAGCTGGGTTCTCCCTCCTGAGAACCTCATTCTGGAGTATCGCCGCGGTGACCTCGTCCATCTTGATAGTGCTCTTCCCCACTAGAAGAGCAGTCACCAAGGACTCGTACGAAGAAGGAAGCGACGCCAGCAAAACCAGCGCCCTGGTCTTCTCCTCAACGTTCTCGCCAACGCTGAGAAGGTCGGTGAGGATCTTCTGGAAGTAGCTCAGATGCTCCTGCACGCTCTGTCCCTCAGTCATCCGCAGTTGGTAAAACTGCCTCCAGAGGAAAAGAGTGTTGGTGAGAGACTTCGCCATGTACAACTCCTCGAGCTTCGACCACAGCACCGTCGGGGAAGTCTCGCTCAGCACATGGATCACCACCTCATCCGCCAGGTACATACGGATGGTACTCACCGCCTGCATCTGTAGCCGTTTCCAATCCCGCACCTCCATGGTGGTCGGTTTCTCATCGCACAAGAGAGCTTCGATCAACCCCTGTTGGATGAGCACGTCCTTCACCCTTGCCTGCCACAAGGAGAAATTGCTCTTACCATCAAACTTGTTGATCTCCATCCTGATTGTTCCTGTTTTCTCCATCTTCAGTCTTGCTCACCACCACTGCAATCTGCATCCTTGTACCGCCTTGCTCTGATACCACTTGTTGGGTGGATGTCTGGCCAGGACACCACCTCCCAAGATCTTTCCAGTACCATGCGATGCAGCAGGAAGAAAGAAGAAACAAAACAAAAGGAAAAACAATCAAAATATGTGGATCAGCCACAAAAGGGCTCGCCTCCACGGGGCATGCAAACTTCACTATGAAAAGAAAATTTTACAAGAGGAGACCTCACCCTCAACCCTTGTACACCCAATTCTCTCTCACATAAAGTTCCTCTCACAAAAGCTCTCTCTCTTGGAGACCCCCCTGAACCCCTGAAGAGCCTGGCGACCGCTGTCCAGGAGCCTCCTGCTCCTCTCTCACAGCGCCTCACGCCTCTCTCTCTCTTCTGGTTCGTACGGCGGCGAGAAACCGAAAACCCGAGCCCCTCACCTCTTCTGTTCGTTCTCAGGCTTTTTAAAACCTTAAACATAGGTTAGAGAGTGATTAGGAATCCTAAACATAGCCAAAAAACCCTCCTGACTGTCGGATCAAGACCGGGAGCGTCCTTGACCCTTAGATCGCGCTCCGGTCCACGAAATAAGGCCGTGGACCTCGAGAAACGCGTGGGAAACGCCCAAGCGGTCCACAGGCCGGGCCGTGGACCACCCGGTCCACGGTGGACCGGAGATGGGCCAGCAGGCCGCTGGGTCGCGCGTCCCGCGCGGGCCTGGGCCTGGGACGCGCGTCCCGCGCAGGCCTGGGTCGCGCGTCCCGCGCGGGCCTGGGTCCCGCATCCCGCGCGGGCCTGGGACGCGCGTCCCACGCGCCGCCGCCTGCGGCCGCGCCGCTGCCGCCCGCCGCCGGTCGCCGGCGGTCCTCCGCCGCCTCGATTCTCGTGCCAACTTCAAAAGCTCGTATCTCCTCCATCCGAGCTCCGTTTCAGGTGATCTTGGTCTCGTTGGACTCCGTTTTTTGCCGCGAACCTCGCTGTGGGCTCAATGTGGGCTGAATCTCGAGGCGTCAAATCCTAACACAACTACTGAAAGGGATGGATGAGTCACGCGAAGCATACTGCAACTACTGCAAGGGCCGTTACTATGTATGCATCATCATCCAACCTACCAACCTAGAAAAAAACCAAATAAATTAACGGATTATAGGTTTATTTAAATCGGATCAGTCATGGATCAAATTTAAACCAACCAACTAGAAATAAACAAATGAGCCAGCTAAGATGATCCGAGGAAGAACAAGCATTTTTTTTTTCTTTTTGGTTCTATATGATTTGGTAGAGGGAGGGGAGAGGTGTAGAGAATCACCGATAGACTACAAGATTTTGAGATATGCATTATATTTTAGATAATTATTTTTTTTTATCAGTATAAGACTACTGTCTATCTTAAATTTATAAATTTATTATGATTATCATAAAATATATATTTGAAATTAAATTTGATTTTATTATTTATAATTTTTAAACCATATTTTTGATAATATCTTTGGTTATAATAAAAACTAAAAATGGTTGGTGGGAGAATATGGATTTATGTAAAATAAATGGCTTGGGTATAGGTTTTATTTTTTCCAACCGGATTATAAATGGATTAGATATGAGTTGAAAATTTTTGATTCAAATCCAGTTCAACTCAAAATGACTATCCCTACTAAATCTCATGCACCTCACTTCCACTCCTTCAATTGTCCAAGAAAGATGGCACTAACTTGAGAATAACTATAACCATGTAACCTCTGGATATTTGATGAATGGTTTTATCCTAGATTTTCATATTGGCATAATATCTCAATTTTACTTAGGAATAGGCACTCACAAGTATGATTATTTATAGTTTTCTTCTTTTTGTTTTTAAGATGGAGGCAACGGAGGCCAAAGCTCCATTGGCCATCAAATTTTATTGATAAAGAGGATGCATGTTTACTTCGTCTCTTCTCTTTGAACTGAATCCGCATCCTCGTATATTCTCTTATTACATTTATATGTATGTATTTATGTATATATATGTATGGCTATATATATAATATTTAAAAAAAATTACATAAACAACTCCTAAATTTAGTTTAGTTTTACTTATACCTTCTTTATTTTAAAAAATGATAAACTAATTCTTCAAATTTTTAAAATATTTCAAAGTGATCCTGTCATCTCCGACTAGTAGACAACATTAGTCTGTCATTTCAATTAACAAAAATGCCCTCTCTCTCTTTTATCTTATTCCAACTTTAATGTTTATGCAGATGGATGAATAACCCAAATCATCCACATCACCACTTTGAGATCCATTCAAGCGAATGAATATTTAGGGCATTCATTGGCAGTTGCTTTAATATCTATGCAAGCAGATGAATAATTGGATCATCCATCGCATAGATCTCAAAGTGCCCCAAACTTTTTTATTGATCCACATGCACAAACCTTGATATTCTCTTTTTTAATCTCGATACGACAATCTCTTCTATAAAAAGGGCATCCTCTCTATCACCTCAAGCCTTCCCTCAATCCCTCAGCAATCTCCTCCAACCTCCATGCATCCGATCTTGCTTTATTTCTCCAAGATCATGGCCATGGCAATTCACATTACCATCTCCTACTCTAGCTGCTTGGCCCAATTCCTTGCCACTTGCACTAGCCTCTGTTGTGGCAATTGTTGACTCTTCTACAACTTCACTAGCTGTGAACACCTTGCCCTTTTAGCCGGCCACCACCGCTACTTATATGATCATCCCCCAGCACCAGCCTTGACCTCAACCCTGGCCTCGACCTTGGCTGTGGTTCTAATCGATCTAGGACTTTTGATTGGTCAAAGATCCTAGTTCTTCTCTTTATCATCCTTCTTCAAAGATCCATTGGTGAAGGATCATTGCATGCCAAATTTGACTCTTAGGTTGCTTTGTCCTGATTTTTGTCTCTGGCTCATCGATGTCTGATGTTGGAATTTTTGGGATCTCATTTTCCATGGCAATGGGGTTCAATCCCTCATCATCGCTCTCATTCTTGTAGGCAATGAAGTGGTTGCTTTGAGGTCTATATAGATGCATTAATGTTTAGATCATCCATGGTTTCTTTGAGATAGGTGTAGATGGATGAATAATCATGATTATCCACTAATCATTTTGAGATCTATGTAGAAAAATGAATAACCTAGATCATCCATGCGGTTGCTTTGATATTTGCATAGGTAGATCAATAATCTAGATCATTTATGATATGTGTCATAGTATACTAAAATTAATCATACTCACTACTATGTAGATAGGATAAGTCGAAATCGTATCCGCAGGGATCTTAATTGATTGTTTCAAAAATATAAAAAAAAAAAAATAATAGATTGTATGAAACTAAGAAAGAAGCATGAAAATTATAATAAAATTATTTTTTATTAATCAAATAAAGAAGCGTACATAAAGAAAAAGAAATAAAATTATGATATAAGACAACTAAAGCAAGTTGATCTTCTTGGTGCGTCCGATGGTGGATGTGTCTCCTTGAATATTTCGTCTTCCTCCGTGTAGACAGTGGCAGGATGGCTGGAAGGCTTGATCTAGGAACTTCAAAGAAGAAATATAGATGGAAGCAGATATGTAGAAGAGAAAGGATAGCGACACTAGGATTAGGACCTCTCCTAGATTTGATGGAATGTGAAAAAAGGATCTGTGAAGGAATATGGTGTTGTGCTAGGGTTAGTACCTCCTCTAGATTTATGGAGAAGAGGGAGAGAGAAAGAGAGAAGCTTGAAGAGAACTTAGAGTTGGCTTGCTTGGAGAAGATGGAGACCTTGAGGTTCTATTTATAGAGTGAGAAAACTAGAATTTCATGAAAAAAGAGGTGGGAGTATGAATAAGAACCCTTGGATCTTCATGAAGAGTGATCTTTTAATCTGAGCCATTGAGATTTAAGTCATGTTCACACTTGATTCTATTTATCTTCTAATCTGCATCCTTGATTGAAGAGGATGCTTCTTGATCCTTGATCTTTAAGTCCCGTTCACACTGAAATGGGAGCTGGTTGCCTAGTTCACTCAAATCTGATCCCATTTAAGTCCAATTTGAATCGTATGAATCCAAACTCTCCATCACCTGCAAAATAGATTAGAGAGCATCAAATTTTAATAAAATAATATCAATTATTATATTATTTAATACTCTAACAGCTTAAATTAAGTATTCATCATATTTTCTAACTTAAACTTTTACTCGTCCTCAAGTAAAATAGATACATTAGCATTATACACTAAATTATCTTTGAATCGAAAGTTATCCTAGACATTCCTAGCTATAGTAGATATCTGGCTAGACCATTAAAGAGGTACTTCATTGGATTATCAATTAGATCCAATTAGTGATTGAGTATTAGCCATAGAAATTTTTAGAAATCTTCTTTCATCGACTCTCTACTCTTTTCTTTAAATTCTCTAACTTAATATGGATTTGGTATAGCATCTTTTTGCAGTTTATTCTCCTTATTCTTTCTTTTCTTCTTTTTTTTTTCTTTAGAAGAATATTTACATGTACAATCGGTGCAATGTTCTAACCCTTTAAGCTTTCTAATTGACTTTTGTAGCGAGCTTTAAGCTAATGACTCTCAAACCAGTTGGCCTTAGGGCATTAGATGTAAAATACCTCTCAAACTTACTTACTCGAGTAAAAAAGGCTACGAATTAAAACTGACTATACAAGAGGTTTCTTCACATTCTCATCTTTTGATGTGAACAACAATGCTTACTTAGGCGAAGGGGCCCAGTTACTTAGTGAGAAATGCTAAACACTCTTTTTTTTTTAATCAATGATTAAGGTGAACTTGTTACAAACTTTGACATTTTTACCCATATCTGTATGAAGCAGATTCTTCATTGAGGTAGGTGGAAAGAGGATTCTAGAATCACTCCAAAATTGACTCTGGTCTAAATTTTACCATTAATTGGATGTTCTTAATAATTTTTTCTTTGATATCTCTAAAATTATATAGACCGTTAATCGCTTATTGATTAGGATGTCTAGTTAACTTCAAATCGAGACAAAATCTAGATACACAAAACTAATTATTTCTGACTATACTCGAGAACTTAATTAAATTAGTTATTCTCCCTCTCAATTTAATTTTCATTGTCCCTAATGGAAGAAAAGAAAAAAAAATGCAAAAAAGGGATACCTCCTGATTTGCTGTTGTTTGTAGGTTCTTTCATGTTTTCCAAGAGCTCTTGTCAGATGTTGATGATGTTCTCTCCTCAACTTAGCTAGTCATCCTTATTATATTCTTACAAAATAAAAAAATATCTAGATAACTGAAAAAAAATATTGGGTTGCCTCCTAACAAATGTTAAGTTTAAGATCTTCAGTCAGACCAAGTCAAAGTTCAATTGTAGATTGGATCTTGCAATTCAATTGAGTCAACTTGTTCGTCATCTTTGATTTCATCCACATAATATTTTAATCGTTGGTCATTTACTTTGAAGGTATTTTTCTTTTTAGGATCTTTGATTTCAATTGCTTCATGAGGGAATACCTGAGTTACGATATATGGTCCATCCCAACGTGAACGGAGTTTTCTAGAGAATGTCCCAACCTCAAATTATAAAGCCATACTTTTTGATTAGGTTCGAATATTTTTCGTGAAATATATTTATCATGATAAGCCTTAGTTTGAGCTTTATAAATTCATAAATTCTCGTATGCTTTATTGCATGGCTCTTCTAATTTGTTCAATTGTAGTCTCCTATTACTACTTGTATTTTTCATGTCAGAATTGAATTGCTTTATGGCTCAAAATGTGCGGTGTTCTAGTTCTACAGGTAGAAGACAGGCTTTTTCAAAAATGAGCCGGTAAGGAGACATTCCTATCAAAGTTTTGTATGCAGTGCGGTGGGCCCATAATGCTTCGTTTAATCGTCCAGACCAATCTTTTCGATCAGACTTAACCGTCTTCTCGAAAATTCATTTGATCTCCCTATTAGAGACTTCCACTTGGCCACTAGTTTGGGGGTGGTATGGTGTGGCAACTTTGTGAGTGATTTCATATTTCTTTATTAAACTTTCAAAATGCCTATTCGTGAAGTATGCACCTCCGTCGCTAATAATAGCTCTTGGACAACCAAATCGATTTAAGATGTTTTGTTGGATGAATTTGATTATCACTTTGTGATCATTCATTCTGGTTGCCATAGCCTCAACCCATTTAGATACGTAATCTACTGCAACCAAAATATATTCATATCTAGAGGATAGAGGAAAAGGGCTCATAAAATCGATTCCCCAAATATCAAAAACTTTCATGACCAAGATGGGGGATAGGGGCATCATATTTTTTTTAGAAATGTTCACCGTCTGCTGATAGTGCAAGCACCCAAGATAAAATTTATATACATCCTTAAACAATGTCGATCAGTAAAACCCATTTTGTAATACTTTCACGATCATTCTCTTCCCACGGAAATGTCCCCTGTATACATGAGAGTGACAAAAGATAAGTATACTTTGACACTCGCTCTCAGGGACACAGTGTTGAATTACTTGGTCAGGATAATGTTTGAACAATTCAAGTTTCTTCCAATAATAATGTTTGACCTATGAGAAGAATCGATCCTTCTTCTATTTTATCCAATGGAGAGGAACTTGTCCTGTTGCCAAATAGTTAATGATGTGGGCAAACTATGGGATTTGGTCAGAAGAGGTTGCAAAAAGTTATTCATCGAAAAATTTTTTCTTGACCTCATCTGTATCCATCATATGATCAACTAAAATTCTAGAAATATGATCAGCGACTATATTTTCAGAATCCTTCTTATCTCGGATTTTTAGGTCAAATTCTTAAAGCAGAAGGATCCATCTGATCAATCATGGTTTAGTATCTTTCTTTGAGAGTAGATATTTTAAAGCCGCATGATCAGAATACACTAGAACCTTAGACCCTAATAGATATGAATGAAATTTATCAAGGATGAATACCATCGCTAGTAGCTCTTTTTCTGTCATGATGTAGTTCAATTAGGCATCAGATAGAGTTTTGCTAGCGTAATAGATCATATGTGGCTCCTTGTTAATTCTTTGACCTAAGACGGCCCCTATTGCGAAATCAGAAGCATAACACATGATTTCAAATGGGATGGATCAATCAGGAGATTTTATTATGGATGCTATTGTTAGGACTGTTCATAATGTGTGAAAGGCTTGTAGACATTCTTCATTAAAGACAAATGGCATGTCCTTGACCAACAGATTGCATAAGGGTTTCGATATCTTGCTAAAATATTTGATGAAGTATCTGTAAAATCCAGTGTCATCTAAAAAAAATCATATTTATCGAATCAAAGTGAGGGATGGTAGTTTTGAAATGACTTCGATTTTGGCTTTGTCTATCTCAATCTTCCTTTCAGAAATAATATGTCTCAATACGATTCCTTTTCGAACCATGAAATATCTTTTTTTCCAACTTAAAATCAAATTTATCTCCGTACAGCATTTGAGGACTTTGAAGAGGTTATGGAGATAATTTTCAAAGATGGTTCCAAACATGAAAAAATCATCTATAAAAATTTCGAGATATTTGTCCACCATATCCGAGAAAATAGTCAAGATGCACTGTTGAAATGTAGCGAGTGCATTGCAGAGCCCGAACGGCATACGTCGAAAAGCGAAAGTGCTATCTGGGCAAGTGAAGGTGGTTCTCTTGGTTATCTGAGAATACAGGTATCTGATTGTACCCTGAATAACCATCTAAGAAACAAAAAAAAATATTGACCCGCTAGCCGTTCTAGGATTTGGTCGATGAAGGGTAATAGAAAATGATCCTTCCTAGTAATAGTGTTTAGTTTTCTATAGTCAATGCATACTCGCTAGCTAGATGGTGTGCGAGTAGGAAATAATTCACCTTCTTCATTCTCCACCACAGTAATACTTGATTTTTTAGGTACTATTTGGGTAGAGCTGACCCATTTACTGTCAGATATGGGGTAGATGATTCCAACATCTAATCATTTTACCACATCTTTCTTCACTACTTCTCGCATATTCGAGTTCAGTCTCCTCTGTATGTCTCCATGGGGTTTGGCATCTGCCTCGTAATGAATGTGGTGCATACAGATGGAGGGGTCAATTCTTTTTAGATTGACAATGAACTAGCCGATAGCCTCTTTGTTTTCCTTCAGAACACCAACCAATTGTGCTTCTTGATCCAGGATCAAATCTGATGCAATGATCATCGGGAGGGTGTCATTAGGTCCTAGGAATGCATACTTGAGTGCAGTCGGAAGTGGCTTTAATTCTAGTGCAGGTAGTGATTCTAATGATGGGGCTGTGGGTGTATTGGCTAATACAATCAATGGCTCGTATTTGATTGTCTAAGATAGAGTAGTTTCAGTATTTGATGTATTAATTAGAATATTTATTTCTTCGCTATCTCCCTTCATATTACAGTCATCCACTCCAAAGTACGTCAAGTGGGTGTCTCAAAAATCATATGCAAAAATCATTGATGTTGCTTCCTTTATGATGTCCTTGAATATATCTATCTCGAAGCAACTATCAGTTGATGGTCCCTGGGATGCACTGAACACATTTAGTCTCAATTTTTTATTCCCAAATGATACGTCTATGTCTCCTGTCCTACAATTGATGCATGCATTTGCCGTAGCTAGGAAGGATCTGCCTAAGATAATGAGAATTTACTTTGGATTGCCACTCAATTCTATGTTAAGGACTAAAAAATCAACTGAAAAATAGAACTCATCTATCTTGACCAAAACATCTTCGATCATCCCACGTGGTGTCTTAATTGATCTATCATCTAACTGTAAAGTGACTGATGTGGGTTTCAGTTCTTCGAATCCAAAAACTTCATAAATCGAGCTAGATAAAAGGTTCACACTGGCTCCTAGGTTCAGGAGAGCTTGTTCGATGTGAAAGTCTCCTATAATACAAAAAATGATAGGGGTACCTGAATCTTTAAGCTTTAGAGGGGTAGCGTGCTGGAATACAGAGCTAGCGTGTTCGATGAGGCATACTTTTTTTGGGAGTTGTGATTGAGATTTATGTTTCTAGGTGCATAATTTCTTCAAAAATTTTGCGTAAGCTGGGATCTGTTTGATTGCGTCTAGAAGGAGGAGATTAATTTAGACTTGCTTAAATAATTCTAACATCTCATTGAGTCTTCCTCCCTTCTTATTAGTAGGAGTAGGAATTTTTAGGGTACTCAAAAATGAGGCTTTAGGCAAGTAATGTGCTTCCGGTGCAATAGGTCCATTCTCTACTTTTGGGTCCTCTTTGTTCTTGGGTGATTCGGACTTGGTCAGAGGTCTAGGGTCAGTTCCATTGGTTTTACTCGTGTGTTCAATGATCTTCCCATTTTTGAGAGTCATGATTGATTTGGCGTGTTCAGAAAAGATTTCTGGAGCATTGGAGCTCTCAACCATGAATTGCCCTCTCAGATTGCTCTCAGATTGGCTAGGTAATTTTTCTCCTTCCCTCTTACTGAATGCGGTTGCTAGTTAACCTATTTGGATCTCTAGCTTAGCAATAGATTATGTGTGGGAGTTAAGAGTCTAGGTGTTGACTTCTAATCGTTCTAGCACTTTTAAAATCTTATCCTCAAAAGCTGAGCTATGACTAGTGGTAAACGGTTGAGGAGCATTTTGAAACTAGTGGTATGGTCTAAGCTTATATGTCGAGTCTTGATAGTTGGGTTTAGGTACAGTAGGACCAACCACTGACTGTGGTCTCTAGAAAAAATTTGGGTGGTTTCTCCAGTCGGGGTTATAAGTATTCGAGTATGGATCATTTCCTGATCTACGAGCTTGTTGGGTTTGAACTTGTTGGACCTGCTCATATACAAACTCAGAAAATTGAGGTGTGGTTGGGCATTCACTAACAAAATGGATCGGACTTGCACACAATGCACAAACATCTTGGACTGGGTTAGGTAGAATCGGAGAGTGTCCAGTATTCACAAAATGGTCTAATTTTTGAGACAACTCACCTACCTTATTGTGGATATCCATAACGTTTTCAATCTGATAAATTCTACCTATTTTCTGTTGAGACATGGGTTGTTCTCTAGAGATGGCAGACATGTGATGCAGGAAGTTCTCACTAAGTATTTCAAAGAGCTGCCAAGCCTCATCCTCACTCTTTAGCATAACTATCCCACCATATGATGCATCGATCATTTATCGATGTTTCTCTGATAGACCATCGTAGAAATACTGAACAAGTTGCCATTTGGGGACAGCATGATGGGGGCATTTACAAATAAGGTCCCTTAACCTTTCTCATATCTCATAAAAAAGTTTACCATCCAATTGAAAAAAATTAGTAATGGCTTTTCTAATTTAATTTTTTTTTTCAATTGAAAAGTATTTCTTGAGGAACTCTCTCTGAAGATGGTCCCAAGTTGAAATGGTTATGGAATCTAGGGAGTTTAACCAATGCTTAGCTTTGTCCTTAAGTGAAAAAAGAAATAGTTTCAACCTAAGGGCATCATCGGAGAAGTTTTGGATTTTTACTGTGGAGCATATCTCAAAAAATTCATCCAAATATTTGTACGGATTCACATTCGTCGGTCCATAGAATGATGGTAGCATTTGAATAATGCTGAACTTGATTTTGTATTGTGCCACCTCCATAAGAGAAGGCTGGATATATGGCGAGTAGGTGTAAGATGAGGGAGTAAAATACTCCCTCAATTATTGTGGTGGGTTAGTCTCCTATTTTGGATCCATAGTTTTGATTTAGTTTGTTCGAATCATTCTTTCTAGCTTTAGGTCTAATGGATGTAAATCAGGTTGTAATGATCGGCATCCTAGCATGCACCCAAAAGATCTCACTGAGTTTTAATTTCAGTAATTTTTTTTTTGAAAAAGAAGATGAGAAAAGGAGGGCGAGAGAAAAAAGTTCTGAAGAAAAGAACCTAAGGAGTTTTAAGGCTAAGAAGAGAGAGAAGAATTAATTAGGTTTGATATTTTTAGTTAACAAACAAGTGGTTCAATCAATCCTGACTATGGATTATCTTAGATCTAGACAGCTCCTAACTGCCAAGGTTATATTCAAGCACTCCAAGTAGCAGACTAGCCGTTCAACTGGTCAGGTAAGTGTAAGGTTGGTGGAGATCCTTCTGTTGCTTTTCTTAAACACCAACTGCGTTGGTCAGATAAGCGAACGAAATCAATTAATGAACCACTTTTCTTCGGGACGTAATCTCTGAACCACTTTTCTAGACATCAATTAGACTGACTAACCTGAACTCGATCCAATTTTTAGGATTCCTTATCTTACTGAGCTCGAGGATCCTTAGAAATCAATGTCCAATTGATTTTAAATGAGAGGATTAGGTCAATGCAATTGCAAGATGATAGTTTGTGGGCCAAAGAAGGGTGATGAAATCTTTACTTTATGTTGATTAGGATTTTGCCCCTAAGATTTTTTATGAAAATATGCAATGCAAAAAGAAAAAGTGTCCAAACATGTTAAGTAGCTCTTAAGATTTAATTAGTTTATTTATATTAGTCAGGTGTTATGTGGTGTCTTTATATTTTTTTTATATTATGTTATCTTTAAGCAAGAAGGAATAAGAGGTAAGTTTTAAATTAGGTTAATTAGGTATGAGAAGATCTAGTGAATCTAACTAAATGGAAAGTAAATAATGCTAAGATTAAAAAGTAAGTAGATAACTTACAAATAAAGTAATAAATAAAATCTACTTTTAGGATAATAAATTATTTTAAGCTATGGAAAGCAATAAATTACTAGGTTATAGAAAGTAAAAAATTTTTCTATGCATGCAAATAAAGTAATCTAGCTAGAGAGTAGCAAATCTACCATATATGAAAAGCAATATAAGATAAAATTTTTAAAAAAATAAATAGAAGATAATTAAGTAATTAAAGTAAATTAATAATAACAAGTAAGTTATCAATTAGCAAAATAAAGTATGAAAGCAAGAGTGCAAGAGAAGAAAATAATCAACTAGAAATATAAAGCAGTAGAGCATATAAGACAATCAAGCAATCTAAAATAAGAAATAAAAATTTAGAAAGCAGTAAAATATTTTTTTTATTATTTTATAGATTTTTTTTGATTTTTTTTTTCAAAACAATCACGCCAAGATCCCAAGCAACGACGTCAAAATTTAATGCATGTCGTAGTATACTAAAATTAATTCTACTCACCATTATGTAGATAGGGTTAGTCAAGATTGTATCCACAGAGATCTTAGTTAATTATTTTAAAAATATAAAAAAAAATAATAGATTATAAGAAACTAAGAAAGAAGTATGAAAATTATAATAAAATTATTTTTTATTAATCAAATAAAGAAGTGTATATAAAGAAAAAAAATAAAATTACGATACAAGATAACTAAATCAAGTTAATCTTCTTGCTACGCCTGATGGTGGATGTGTCTCTTTGAATCTTTCACCTTCCTCCGTGCAAACAGCGACAAGATGGCTGGAAGGCTTGGTCTAAGAACTCCAAGAAAGAAAGATAGATGGAAGCAGATATATGAAGAGAAAGAGTAGCGACACTAGGATTAGGACCTCTCCTAGATTTGATGAGATATGAAAAAGAGATCTGTGGAGGAATATGGTGTCATGCTAGGGTTAGTACCTCCTCTAGACTTATGGTGAAGAGGAAGAGGGAGAGAAAAAGAGAAAAGCTTGAAGAAAATTTAGGGTTGGCTTAATTGGAGAAGATGGAGGCCTTAGGGTTCTATTTATAGAGTGGGGAGGCTAGGGTTTCATAAAAATAGAGATGGGAGCGTGAATAAGAACCTTGGATCTTCATGAAGAGTGATCTTTTAATCTGAGCATTTGAGATTTAAGTCGTGTTCATACTTGGTTACATTTATCTTCTAATCTAGGCCCTTGATTGGAGAGACTGCTTCTTGATCCTTGATCTTTAAGTCTCATTCACACTAGAATGGACGTTGGTTGCTTGGTTCACTCAAATCTGATCCGATTTAAGTTCAATTTGAATCGCATGAATTCAAACTCTCCATCACCTGCAAAATAGACTAGAGAGCATCAAATTTCAATAAAATAACATCAATTATTATAATATTTAATGCTTCTAACGGCTTAAATTAAGTATTCATCAATTTACTAGTTGCTTTGAAATCTCCATAGGTGGATGGATAATCTAGTTATACTGTGGTTGCTTTGAGATTTGTGTAGATGGATGAAAAAGGAGTTTGGAGGAGTTTGAGATCTATACAATGGATGATCCTACAATGGATTTGCATAAAGGAAGGTTCACCACAGTAAACCAAAGCTTTGCTAATTCTTTTAAAGTCTCTTGCCGATGCTTATAAGCAATGCAGAAATTGACCACAACGCTTTAAAGAGCATCGAAAATGTGTTGGAAAAGTAAGAGTGGAAAAATATTTCCCAACTCTTTCATCTTGCATCGTATTGTTGAGCATGGCGACACTTTTATGCATTGCAAATTAATTGATGATGCGACTACAAAATATCATTAAGTGGTGCACTAGATAAAGAACTTTGACAATGCTTTAAAGCATCACTAAGTAATGACTCAACAAAGTGTCACTAAGTAACAATGCATGTAAAAAGCTTTGACAAGTTTGATCATTAATATTGGCACTATATAGAGTCATTAATATTTATATTAATGATGCATTAAAGCATCACCATATTGAATATTATTTATACAAATATAGACAACTAATTAATAAAATCTATACAAAAATTAAGAACACACAAACTTGTACAAAACTTGAACACAAACCAAACACATCAAGAAAATATCACATAATAACTTGTACACAATGCATCAGATACACACACACACATTATCTATCATATCCATTACAAATCTAACAAGTCAAAAGACATAAAAGTATACACATAAAACTTGAGAAAAAAAAAGAAGTCATTGAGCTATCAATGGTCCATGGAAGCATGATTGTTATCATGTCTATAACTGCTAGAATTATCGAGAATCTATAAAAAAATATAGAATCTTTAGGAGTTGAGAATACAAAAATCACAATGTATTCTAAATCATTAAGCTTATGCATCTTGTGCAAAAAATACTTGTTCAGCTTAAGATAAAAAAATGAATAGATTATCCTTCAATAACAACCAATATGTGTCAATATTGAAAAATTTACAAATATGAATCCATCTATGTCTTGCTTTAAATCTCTTAACGAGCTTATATCAACTCAATCACATTAAAATAATATTTTCTTTGTTTTTTTATAATAATCTAACTCATAAGTATCTGTAAGTACATCATAATAAGTTTTTTCATCCGCTTCTACCACAACTCCACTATTCTAGATTTTTCTAAATTTCTCACACTTTTAGTATGGAACCATTATCTCTATCGATAATATTATTAAGACCCTAAGCAATGGATACTAACTCATCGAAATAATTTCTATCCATCATCATTGGTACCTAAAAATAATGATAAAATTATTAATATATTATTCAGCATTAATAAATGTACTCAAAATCAATGTATCTTTTAGATATATGGCTAACATATTTGAAAATTCATTTAAGGACTAACTTAATCAACCATCATTGCTCAATACTTGGATCAGGAAGAATGATATGGTTAGCTCGTCGCTTAGCAACCAAAAATTCTCTACAAAAAAATTAAATCTTTGATTAAGAATATTGTATGTGATATGACATTTAACTTTATTATCATATAACTATACTAATCTACGATATTTAGATATTATGTCACTATGGAGTAATATATAATGATGTACTTATGCCAAAATTTTTTTATTAAAAATAATATTTTCAATCTTTTCCAAAACTCTTCCAACAAATGAAAACTTATAAAATTCTATATTCTCTACAAAATTACAATTTCTTTGAGGTTGATAAAAAGCACTTTCGAAATCTCTTGAGCAAAATATCAAATATTTTTCAACGATATATTTTTTGGCAATCAAGCCCTTGGGATGAGCTCTGTTTTGTATGTAATACTTTAAGCACATAAGATACCTTCAAAATTAAAAATTTATTGGGACATCAATATGAGTATGATACCACTTCTACTATAGATTTCTAAATAACACATCAATATGAGTATCATCTTGCTTCCCCTATAGATTTCTAAATTATAAATATATAACTTAGCAACATCATCTCTCAATAAGATACATCCATCTATAATATACCGGTCCATCAAGTTTAATCCAAACCTAAGTGAATGACTAGATGAACCAAAATAGTGAAAAATCTAGAAGAAAATTTTTTTCTATATGGCAAAGTATAACTACAACACTAAACTCCAATTGATCAAGCTCTCGTGAATCAAAGATATAGAAATACAATGCCTTAAAAATAATGACAATTGAGCAACAATGACAACTACTTATTTTGGCATTAACGACCTTCAAGCTAGTGAAAAAATATCTTACATGACCATCATAAGTTTCAAAATTTGAAAGTTTTCGCTCTTTGAGATCTATACATTTTAAAATATTTGATGCATAGAATGGAATGTTGTACCGGACCGAACCGTCCGATATGAGGCGTGCCGAACCATCCCGGCAGGGAACCGAGATAGTTCCGACATGCAAAACGGCACATGTTGGTATCGGAGAAGAAAAAGAGAGAAAGAGAGAGAAATAGAGAGAGAGAGGGAGGGAGGAAGAAAAAGAGGGAGGAGAATCCGCCGAAGGGCAGTCGTGGCCGTCAAGCGGCGGAAAGGGCTCCCGCGGCTCCGCACGGGGAACAGGGGCGATCCATCCATGTTTCTCGGAGCTTGTTTTAAAAAAAATCAGTGAAGCCGGCAAACCCCATGCCGACTTCAATTTGAAAAGATTTTTTAAAAAAAAAATCCCGAGAAACAGGGGCGGATCACCCCTGTTCTCTGTGCGGAGCCATGGGAGCTCTTTCCACCGTCCGACGGCCACAGCTGCCCTCCGACGACCCCTTCGGCAGATTTTCCTCCCTCTCTCTCTCTATTTCTCTCTTTTTCTTCTCTGGTTCGTCCGTGTTTTTCTTCGTCGGTTCGTCTCGGTTCGGAACGGAATGGAAGCGTGCCGTACTATACCGTCGGTCGACCGATCCGACCACCGGTACCAGTTCCGCCGACCTTGATGCATACTCATTTGGAATCGTCATATTTTGTAGAACTATCAAGAAAAGATCTTTCTCTCGAGTGAGTATTTTATAACATGCAGGAGATATATAAATTTTATCATTCACAAACTCTATCCATCTACATGGATAAATTGTACAACTCCATCCATCTAATTGTACAACTTTGTTGGAAAGCGTTTTGTACGTCTATATCGGTGACAGTCATAAGGTTGCTATTGAAAGCATGGTAGAAGTTTATCACCCTTTCACTGGATGTAGAAGAAAATGGTGAGATTAACAAAGTGTAAATAATGAACTTTTACAGATAAAAAACTGCAGCAACGGAGCATAGAGATTCATGTAGCATTCTGTCAAGATGGCAAAATCACGCAAGAAATATAAAAGAAGGTAGCTTAAAAGTAGATAAAACAAAAAGAGGCAAACAATACGTTTGATAGGGAAATAGGATTGTGAAGCAAAAGAACAGTTGTATGATTTTGAAGTAGTAACTCAGAAGCTCAGAGCAATGCTTCAATCAGCAGATACCCAGCTCAGAAGCTTAAACAAACAGAGCACTTTCCTAAGCCAATTGGCAGCAAAACAATTCCCATTGGGATCCACTGTAGCTATGCGCTTGAGCATAGCCTACCATCTCCTTCCTTCAGACAAAAGAAAGTTCCCAAGAATTGAGAAATTTCATCCACTGACAATGTTTTAGCTGCATCAGTCGTCGTGAACTCAACAATTAATCATGAATACCAAGGTATTGGGTTCCTTTCCCTTTCTCATCTCCTTTTCTTTTCTCTCCTCCTTTTGGTTTTCGTAATTTCTCTCCTCCTTTCCTTTCTTTTTTCTTTTGTATTGTTTTCAGCAGCCAGAGAAACATGTCTTCCATCTGGTTACTGATAAAATGAACTTTGGAGTCATGAACACGTGGTTTCTATCGAATCCACCTAGAAAAGCAACCATTCATGTTGAAATATGGATGGATTCAAATGGCTGAACTCATTTTATTGTCCAGTTTTGCAGCAGCTTAATTGAGTCTGCTGCGATGAAAGAATACGATTAAAGCTGGTCATCATACAACTCTCTCTGCAGGTTCTTCAAATTTAAAATACCGGAACCCAAAATATCTTTCAATGCTAAATCATCCGAGGTTCTATCCACCACAGGCTTATCTCAAATTGAATAAAATCTTGTTTCTGGATGATGATGACATTGTTGTTCAGAAGACTTGAAAGTGTTGTGGTCGTAGAGACTTGTGGCCAGAGTTTTCATCGGTTCGACAGATACCTCAATTTATCAAACCCTCACATTTCCAGGAACTTGGATCCAAAATGCATGTGTGGCTGGGCCTATGGAATGAATATGTTTAATATTAATGAATGGAAGAAGGAAGATAATACTAGGATTTATCACAAGTGGCAGTCAATGGTAAGTTAGACTTAAAAGCCTCACTTCAATGCTATTCTTCTTGGGGTATTGGTATTTCATATGGAACAGTGATGCTGTATTTGGGCCGGTTTGTGAGATAATATCTAAGACCTCTTAATCAATCAATTGAGCAGTAGCTGTCTTTACGCATTTTGTTATGTCTTTGTATTTTCTCAAAGCAGTATCCATTAGTGGAACCTATTTAGGCATTTATTAGATTTCTTTCCTATGCTAGAATGAGACACGGCTCCATGGAAACTTGGTACACTCCCTTCTGGGCTTCTGACATTCTACAATTTTGACACATCCACTGAACAAGACATGGCATGTTCTTGGCTTGGGGTATTAACCTATTTATTATAAATTTGTCATCTAGATTCGTCGGCCTTTTTTGACTCACGTAAATAAGGTCTTTCAGGCCTTCTTATGCATAGCTTCTGAAGTAACAACTCATTAACCTGGAGTCTCAACATGAATGCATATTTCCAAATAGATTAGTATGGTTTACTGACAATATGTGAAACAAGGAATAACTTCCATTTAAAATAGGAGATGGAAGTGCTTTAAATAAATGATTTATCTGTAAATGTTTTATAAACTACGGTAGCTGATTTCCTAAGCAAGACATTCCAGGGTGATATGGTTATGATTTGAATTCTAAGTTGGTGTCATATCCAATAGGGAGGAAAAGGATATGGGAGGAAAAGACAAGGAATCAGTTGTAAAAGAGGTATGACCTTGTTTCAGATAGACGCTATAGAATCTATATGACGCATATATTGCTACTTTAACTGTAGGCACTGAGAAGATTAGATTAGTAGTTTAGTGTTACAGATTGCTGTTAACAGGTTGGACTTTAAGCATATTATGATACATAATTGCTGGCAACAAGTACTAATTTTAAAATTAATTGCAGAATAGTTAAAAGGTGTTACCCACTTGTGACCGTTTCTACGGAAATCTTTTTTTTTTTTATTTATTTCTAAATACTGAATGCTAATAAACTAATTCGAGGTGCAATGGTAAAGTGTTACTAGGACAAACTTCCCAGAACAACGACACTTATTATTTTTGAATTGCCGGTGTTGTATGCATGCTCTTCAAAACTGCTACATTTTTAGTGACTATAGTTAACAATGCTAGTTCCTCCATAAAATATGTTAACAATCACCTAGAACTTGATGAAATGTGCTTGTAACTATAAGATTAAATAAAGATGAGAATAATCAAACAATGATTGCAGAGTGCTCCCATTCCTTTCATTGGATTATTTTCCAGCTAACACAAACTCCAACACGGCATTACTTCATTATTTTTTTTCATGACCAAGTGTGCAGGCCAGCCCATTGGAAGAGGGTAGGAATGGCAACAGGTTAGGTTGGCCCAGACCCGTACCCACTTCGGATTAGGTCGGATTGGGTTGGGTCAGATAGATAAGAAGAAGGTTGAGTCGAGTGGGTGCATATGAACAATATAAAATCATTATAATTTTGAAAGAAAGATATATATTAAGATTTTATTAGGTCGGATTCAAGATGGAGGATATTATTATCCGTATTCGATCCGAATCTACTTCGAATATTTTTTTTTTATAACCTGTATCCATTCTGAGTTCTAATTGAGTCAGATAAAACCTGCCTCATTTGGGTCGGGTCAGATCGAGTTGGATACCCAATGAGTATACTAAAATTACCATTCCTAGAAGAGAGATAGAAGAACCAACCGATTATCTATCAAACCCACCTAAGTTATACCTATGATACCTTGGGATATTCTAGAAGAACGAGTGAATCAAATATTAGGAAAGTTTTTTCCCACTACGAAGTAAATAGTTTTCTAATCACTTAGATCACTCAGATCGTGCCAAGACCCGAATTGAACATTGAAATCCTATTAAGTATCATGTGTCTAGATTTGTATCAAAAAAAAAAAAAAAAAGCCTACAAAATGCTTCCATGAAATAGAAATATGAGAGAGATACTGCAAGTTCGTTTTTCAATGTAGAAAAAATAGAGTTAATTAATAGTACAGTGGGCTTCCCAAGATCCCTTCCAAGCCGAACAACTCTATGATTTTTGGGTGATCTTCCCTAAATCATGCTCAAAAGAAAATTATAAGCAAAACAATTATCACTGGATCAAGCTCAGGAGATGCAATGGGTGATGGAAACATACCTCTTTGGAGGAGTGCAAGAGGGGAAGCCAAATGAGCTGGGATCGTCGGAGATCTAGGATCAAAGGAGTGGGGGATGCATAGAACAACAAGAGCTTGGATTAGGGTTTAGGAGAAGGAGGTGGAGTGGGGATGATATGAGGATGAGGAGTTTGGTTGGCAAAGAAAAAGATCGATGAGAGTGAGGAGGACTGTCCATCGTCAAAGAGTTGGGATCGATGAAGAGGGTTTTGTATTAGGACTGTTGATCACTTTTGGGGGTGGAATAGGGTGAGGGTTGAGGTTATTTGGCTCCCAATGATGCAAGTTAGCATCGCACATTAACAATGCTACCTTGCATCGTCTATGCTTTTAGATTCTGAATGCTTCGATGAATAGTATCGTAAAAAGTCCGATGAAAATATTCCAACACTTTTAAACATCATTAATTGGCGATGTTTATTAAAAGCATCATCGGTAAGTTTTAGCGTGCTACTCGTGTTATTGATTTTTTCTCCTCACATCGGCAAACCTAAGTTGGAATTTTCAATTTTCATGTAATAGTTAGTCCTAACACCACTATCCAATAGGATCCTTTTATGATATGAAGTGTAGTTTGGACATAATATAATTTTATAATACAATGTAATGGTCACATGACATCACTCTGTTAATTGAGATTAATGGCCAGATTAGTTTTGCAAACTTAAGGGATCTATTTGAAACTTTTAGGACCTGTGGAAATGATAACATTGGCCCATATCTTATAGGATTTGAAAATTCGATAGATTAAAATCCTATTTTCTTTCCTAGCCATAGTTTAGGGGATGGGATAAAAAATCAACAAGATACAGCTAATCCTATAGGAAAAAGATGATGATCTCCAAAGGACATTATTTTTTTTCTATGATTATTGGGCTTCCCACATCCATCATATCGATGTGCAATTTCCTCCTCCCCCACCCTCCCCCTCTTCTGCCTCCTCCTGTTTTCTAGCTGCCCCTCGGCTCCTTCCTTACCCTCTTCCATCTCTTCCTCTCCCTCCCCTACACCATTCGCCTCCTCACTGCTTTTGTTAGCCACTAGGAGTCCCTCTCAGTGCCCTTGCCCTTAACCTCCTCGTCACCATCCTCTATCGTTTAGACCACCATAACTCGCATAGAGTCCCATATGCTTGAGAAAAAAATCCCAATCAGAACCTAGGAAACCCTCCGATCTCCCTCATGTACTCTCCTTCCCCATGGATCTCAGGCAAACAGAATGAAATGAAAAGAAAAAGGATGTGAAAAGAAAAAAAATGATCAATCTTTGTGAGGAAAGGTCTTACCTTTTAATTTTTTTCTTTTTTTTGTTGATTTTTCCTATGATTTTTTCTTTATTTTTGTTGGATTTTTCAATGATTTCTCCTAGTTTTTCCTTTGTTTTTTACATCCTTAGAACTCTCGATCAAGCTTGGAGCAGTTGAATAGGGAAGTTTAGATGACAAATGTAAGAGTTTAAAGAATATAGTGTGTAGTGCTTCCAAGCCTTGGGAACAAATGAAGAAAGGCCAAGGGGTGAAGGAAGCATCAGGAGCATCAGTCAGTAGTCAAGCTGGCTCGAGCTCTGAGAGAGCTAGCTCGGACAGCAGACAGAGAGCTATATTTTTTGCACTAGTGGATGACACAGCTGTCAAGCTAGCTTGACTATAGATCGAGCTGGCTCAGATCCAAATCAAATCGACTGGAACCCTGATAGAGCCAGCTTGAACAGCAGAACAGAAGACAGCATTACTGGCGTACCATGCAAGAGCCGGCCCGGACCCCTGATAGAGCTAGCTCAAGTGCACGTACAGAGAGCTATTCAGAATTCTATTTTGGACTAGAATTGGGTTTAATTTTAGAGACTTAGAGCCTTGGTTTGGCTCGGACCCCTCTCTCATATTTTTTCTTGCCTCTTCCTCATGCCTAGGATTCTTCTAGACCGGATCTGATCTGCCATCAAAGTTTTTCTCCAATCTTTGCTGCTGATTCCATGATCTACGATCGACAAAAAAAGATTCGATCCTGGCAACAATTGGTATCAGAGCTCTGGAGCTAGATCTGGAAGAGGAAAGATCTTTGGACGTCTAATTTGGATAAGGATCTATCTTGATCTTAAGTAATCTGTCCTATTTTTTCTAGAATTGCATAGATTTGTAAGTATTCATGTTGAAATTGAAATCTGTGTGGAATGATGTCGAGTAACCTTAAAGCAGACTTTGAAAAGTTTGATGGTAAGAAAAATTTTATCCTTTGACAGTAAAGGATGAAGGATCTGTTAGTTCAGAATAAAATTTATAAGATCTTGATTAGGGATAGGCTTGAAAAGATTTCTGTTGAAGATTGAAAGGAATTGGAGGAAATAGCTTTTAACACAATTAGAATGTGCCTTGCTGATGAGGTTTTGTTTGAGATTAGCACAGAGACCACACCAAAAGAACTCTGAAAGAAGCTTGAAAATACATACATGGGCAAGAACATGACAAACAAGTTATAGTTAAAGAAGCAACTGTATAGTTTGAGGATATTCAAAGGAGAAAATCTGATTGCCTATATCCAGAAATTCAATGAAGTTTGCTCAGATGTCATAAGTCTTGATGTGAAGATTGATGAGGAGGATAGAGCTCTCCTATTGTTGTGTTGGTTGTCAGATTCTTATGATGGTCTCATCACTACTTTGGCATATAGGAAAAAGACTCTGAATTTTGAGGAAGTGATTGGAGTTCTTAGGTCAAATGAGCTGCGAGAGAAGCTATGTAAAGATAGCCCTAACTCAAAGGTGCTTACTGTGAATGAGAGGCAAAAAAAATCTAAGGAGAGAACTCGAGATAAGTTTAAAGGTAGATCAAAGTCTCAAAAAAATTAGAAGGCAGTGAAATGCTACGAGTATCATCAGCCTGGTCATCTAAGAAGGAATTGCCTACTTTTGAAGAATGAGAAGAGGAAGGGCGAGGTTGGATCGACCAGTGAGAATGATGCTCTATAATATGAAGACAGTGGAGATAATGTACTGATAGTTTCAAATAGAGCAGTAGAGTTTGATAGCTATTGGATACTTGATTCAGCATGTTTCCATCACTACACTGCACATCATGATTGGTTTGCCTCCTATGAGAAATTAGATGGTGGTAGTGTGAATCTTGGAGATGATCATCCAGAGTGGCTGGTGTTGGTTCTATTAGGATGAGGATGTATGATGGAATCATACGAATACTTACCAATGTAAAGCATGTGCCGGAATTGAAGAAAAATTTGATATCTTTGGGTTATTTGGAGAAGTACGAATATGCTTTCAGTTGTCAGTCGGGGAATGAGTGTTTGAAGATCTCCAAAGATACTTTGGTGGTGATGAATAGGAGAAGACTGAGCAATAACCTGTATAGGATGGAAGGCTCAATGGTTACCGATAGTGTGGAGGCTTCTGCAGCAGCACAGGAGGAGCAGCTCGCCTACCAGCTGTGGCACTATCATACGGATCATATGAGTGACCAGGAGCTCATGAAATTGAGTAGGAGAGGATTGATTCTAGCACTCAAGAAAGAGGGTGATGACTTTTGTGAGTCTTGTATCTACAGAAAATAGCACAGGATGAAGTTTGCTAGTAGTTTCAAGCAGAGTGAAGTTGTTTTAGAGCTTGTTCACTCGAACGTATGGAGACCGGCACCTGTTGTAGCTCGGAGTGGAGCTAGATACTTTATCATCTTTATAAATGACTTCTCCAGGAGAGTTTGGATGTATCTGATCAGAAAAAAATTAGAGGTGTTTGCTCGATTTAAGACTTGGAGAGCTGAGATGGAAAAGAAGACAGGACAGCCAATAAAATGTTTAAGGTCTGATAATAGAGGAGAGTACATAAGTCTGAAGTTCAAGAGGTACTGTGAGGAAAATGGCATCAAGCACCATTACATAGTGAAGATGATCCCTCAGCAGAATGGTATCATGGAGAGGATGAATCGGACACTGACTAAGAAGGCCAAAAGCTTGAGGCTGCAAGCATCACTATCCAAATTTTTTTGGGGTGATGCTTTAATATTTACTTATTTTCTTGTTAACAGGTCATCCCATAGATCACTCAATTGAAAAATTTTTGAGGTAGTCTGGAGTGGAAAGAATGTAGAGCTTGGCCATCTGAAAGTATTCGACTGTCCGATTTATACTTTGATGGAGAAAATTGAACAGAGCAAGCTGGAGCCGAAGTCACAGAAGATGATCTTTATGGGATATCTTGCAAGTGTGAAGGGTTACTTGCTGAGGGATCCATATTGTTAGAAGTGTGTCATCAGCAAGAATGTAATCTTTGATGAAAAGAGCATCTTGAGAAAGTCAAAAAGTATGAATAGAGTTGGAAAGACAGTTCAGGGCAACAGTGAATAGCACTCGCAGCCAGATGATTTGCCATCAACTTCAAGTTCGAAATGTTAGAAAATGTAGGCGATTTCATGCATGTATTTCAAAATTTTTTGAAATAAAATATAACGAAAGATAATTAAATTAATCATATTAATCTAACATGCATATGATCTAATCATCAAATCAACCTACTCTAGAATCTATGACATGATATGTTACATATAAAATCTAAAATAATCACATGATAAAATCTGTATGTATAGATGTAAGCAGTAAATCAAATCTATACCTATCTGAATTCAGAACTCGATACCTGAGCATGGGTTGACGATCGTCACTACTGAGAGATATGGTAAAAATGATCTTTACTAGTTGTTCGCAGCTGCACACGCGTCCGACCTCTACGGAAAGTCTACTTGAAGTCCCGATCTGATCAATCTTCTCGAAAATGTTAGTTCACGCGAAGACCTTCTTCTTGACTGATCTGAATCTTTTCTTCAAATCTTTGAAATCTTTCTAGAGTTTGAAGATGGACTTCTAGAGGAGATGATAATTTAGAAGAAAAATGGAGAAGAAACTATTTTCTCTTTTGTTTTTTTCTCTTCCCAAAATCCTAGAATTCTAGGTTTTGCACACACTCAAAGAGAGAGGACTCTCCTCTCCTTTTTCTCATGCCAAGAATCATGCCCCAAAGCCCCAAATGTGAAGAGCACTCTCTTTACTCTATTACATGCACAAAACAAAAAATAAAAACTTTTTATTTTGGTGTGTAAGAGGTGGGGTGAAGAGTCCAAAGGATCTTAGACTCTATCAAGATGTGTCGTCCTTCTCACCAATTCATGCCCAAAAGGAAACATGGGACACTCCCACATATTTTTTCATGGTAAAATAGATTTCTTTCTAATTTCCCATGTCCCATATCACTTTATTTATTGCACAAAATCAAGAGGATAAAAGGTGTGATGTGTGGACTTGTAGATAAGGTCAAACCTTATCTAATATGATATCCAACTTCAAATCAGATTTGAACATACCATAAAACCAAATTTTTATCCATTCTTGAATGTGAGAAAGGGAAGGGAAAGAGCTCTTTTGCATGGGGAAAAGTTCATGCAAAAAATCTTTTGGCGTGATGAAGAATGGCATCAAAAATTATGGCGCATGGGAGAAGGAGAGTCCAATCCTATATGGACTCTAGGTTTCCTTATTTGAATCCAAACTAAATCATATCTGGTTTAGCCCAAATAAATAGATAAAATTTTATCTAATTAGATTCATAATTTTTTAATCAAATTTTAATCAAATTAAGAATTGATTGAACTAAAGTTCTGATTAAATTAGGGATAATTCTTCCTTAACGATTAGGTCATTTCATAGCGTAATCGGGTCAAACCTAATTGAATCTAATTCAATTAGATTTTATTTAATCCTCTTTGCTCAATCAAATTAAGTTAATCAATAATCTAATTACTAATTAATTTTTCATTAATTTACTAACACTTGGTGAATAAATTTATTATAATTTTTGTATAAAATTAATCATTAATCGAATTGACAATTAAGCCCTTGAATGATTCTCAATCGTTGATCAGCCACATGATCAATCAGAAATTTCTTTTGAGTATGACCCTATAGGTTCGAACCTAAACTGATAGCATAGAAATAAATTTCTGAACCAATCGATGTAACCATCTAGTTATGGTGACCCGATGTCTGGATAGATCGAATGATGGTGAAGCAACATTCAAGAACCTACTGGCGTATGGTTACCATATAATTCATCCCTTTGATCCTAATGCTCAAGGAGATCTAGGGTTTAACTGTCAAACCCAGATATGTTATCCACATTGTATTTCAATCTTTCAAATCCATCACATGGATTATCCGAGTTCAGATTTTGCTAAATTAAAATATATTGATACATTAACTCTTACTAATTCAGAGAGGTCAATCCCATCTTGACTCACACACTGACTTGACAAGTATTTGACTACACCCAGCAACCTTTTGTCACTGAATTAAAAACTCAGATAGTTTGGTACTAAAGTACAGTGAGTTACTTGTAAGTCATCGTGGTGATCTTAGATTGGAGGGACACTTATATCCATACCTTTCGCGAGCTACTTTTGACAGTAGAATACTCTGTAATTGGTCACGTTCAGTGATGATGTACTCCTACATCTCAATTGCATACTATACTAGTGTCTCTACATCATTTGGTTACGAGAACAATCAACACATATGGTGCACAATGACCTACACTTGATATTGCTATCGTCCTAGTAATAGCGTATCATTTGGTTGCGAACCAATTTAAGGACTACGTGATAAATCCTCTTTTATCGATTAAAGTAATCCTAAGAACTTCATCACAACATAGGAGTTTGTTAAAAGATATAATCTTGTGATGAAAAAGGTCAAATAACTTTTATTATTGATCTATTCATATATATTTATAATTAGCACAATCATCAAACGATTGACTTTAGGATACAATTTTCAACAACTCCCACTTGGACTAAAGTCAATCAGTATAGTATCATATATCCATCTTCAATTTATTATTTCAGAACTCCTAGATATCGAGGCTTTAGTAAATGGGTTGGTCATATTCCTTTTTTCATTGATCTTCTAAAGTTCGACGTCACCTCAATAGTTTTTTCCGAATAAGGTGGTAGTGATGCAAAATACTTGTAAGCTAATGGGACTTTGGCTCCTTGGCATAAGCTATAGCTTCGATGCTGTACAATACAGTAAGACCATTATTAGAAGGTGCCATTCCTAGCTTGTCAATGAACCTGTACAATCACATAGCTTCCTTGCAAGCATTGAATGCTGCAATATATTCTGTTTCACAATTTAAATTTGGCTATATCTTTCTACTTGAAATTTTTCCAACAGATTGCTCCATTGTTTAGGGTAATGATGTATTCCGACACATTCTTGCTATTATTTTCAACTAAAAACTATAGTCATACTCTATAAGTTTTAAGTCAGATTCTCCATGATCAAGTCATCGATCTTTAGTATTTCTTAAATACTTAAGGATGACCTTCCAGTGATTGTCATCCAGATCTTGCAAGTATCCACTCACTATCCCTAGTGAGTATACCATATCTGATCTCGTATATGATGTACATGACAGAATAAATTTTACTCATAAACACTCTATATACGTTGGACTGGATAACCCAAGCAGCCTCTTAGATCTATCTCTATAGATCTTCATCCCTAGGATGAGGGATGTTTTTTCCAAGTTCTTTATGGAGAACAATGATAATAGTGAAATCTTTATTCACTGTAATGTAAAGAATATTATTCTGAATTAAGAAAATTTTATTCATATACAAAATAAGAAATACACTAACAGAACTATTAACCCATTTGTATTTACAGAATTTTTCTTCATTCTCAACAAAGCCATATATTTTGATCACTTATCAAAATACATGTTCCAACTCCGAAATATTTAGCATTGCCAAAGAAGAAAATATCTCATTATGGTCAATACCATAATGTTAACGATATCCTTAGATAACCAAATGAGCTTTGTAGGTCTCTACCTTCTCGTCTGCACCACTTTGATCTTATTGAAGATCCATTTACACTCTATGGGCTTTATCCTTTCGAGTGGATTAACAAGTGTCTATACACCGTTGACCTTTATGGACTCAATTTCAGACTATATGGCTCCAAGCCACTAATCAAAGTTGGACCTCTACATGGCATCCATGTAGGTGATCAGATCTTTATTATTCTCATCAAGTTCAACAAGATCACGTCTCAGAACTAGAAACCAAAGTATCTATCCAACGGATACGGTACTCTACTGGATCTCCTTAATGGTACCTTTACAATGTGTTTTGAATTTGATCTAATCAAATCTAGTTCTATGGGTTCACTAGATTGTGTTGGTTCTTCTATCTGTTGAACTTCACAAGTTTTACATTAAAGGCATCAGTTCCTTCACAAAGGTACTTCTTTTCTAAAAGAAATACCGAACAACTTTTATTCTTCAACAAGATAGAAGTAATATCCTTTAGATTTTTTAGGATTATCCTTTAAAATAATATATATAGGATCGAGATTCAAGCTAATCGGTCTACAAATGCTTGATATAAAATAAACACTCCCAACCCCAAGGTAAGAAAGTATCGACTTATGCCTAGTCCATATCTCATATGGAGTTATTGCGACTGATTAATTCAAAATTCAGTAAAGAATATGATAAATAATCTCAAGAGCATAATCCTAAAAAGAGATTGGCAGACTTGAAAACCTCATCATGGATTGAATTATGTCTAACAAAGTTGATTCCAATAAGAGAGAATCCTATTCTCTTATAGATATGTCGAAAAATTCATAAAAAAAATATTCTCCTCCCTGATCTGATCGAAGAGTTTCAATGCTCTTCCCAATTTATTTCTCTACCTTATTAAAAAATTATTTAAATATTTTAAATAATCTAAATTTATGATAAACATGTTCGTTGATCTAATACATCAGTATGTATCAGACTCAGAACATCATTGGCTTGTTCATCTTTTTCTAGTAAAAAGTGATTTGGTCATCTTACTAAAAAGATAGGATTGACAGATTAACAATGATTCACAATTATTAACTTCAAAAATTATCTTCTGTTGATCCTATTCTTGTTAAATGATCGAGCCTAAATTATCAAAAGTAGGAATCTATGATATAGTCTACTTTAGGATGTTTAATTTGGTGTGTACATTACACTTACAGGCTGTGACTATTTGTAAATGCCATTTCTTTAGTTGTCCATTATGATTTTGACATCATTCATAATGATATCATAAAAAATTATTAGACAATAGTAACAATCACTAAAATGATATTATTAGAATTAAAAATAGACTCGACGATTTCTAAAACCAAAATTGGAACATAACTTCCACTCCAACATTCAGAAATATCTTGTTGTTTTCAAACTTTGTACTAATCTAAAGTTATTGCTACAATTTGCATGGACTTCTGATTCCAATACCCAAGTAGTAGTATTATAGATAGAGAAATCATAAGGTGTTATCATATAAGTACCTTGTCCAGCAATCTTTTGTTGATTTCTCTTTCTTAGCCTATTCGGATCAATGGACTCTGCCAGACTAGGTTAATCTTCAACTCTTTTGTCAGTTCGGGCTCATCAGCCCAAGCACAACTCTCTTGTATTTTTTTTTCTCAAAGAATTATTACCCCACTGAAGACACATCTTAAGAGGTGCAAAAAGAATTCCTTCAATATTTGAAAAATTTTCTCCCACTGAGCATCATCGAATTTATAACTAAATTCATATTCTTTATTGCTCTCAAAAAAAAAAAACACAATGATATGATCATTTGGTCACTTCTGATAAGTGCCTTTGATCGCATCATGTGTGTTGGATGTGAAAACTTCAGGTGTTGGATCCATAATCATATATAGGATCCATTCATGCTCTAGAACTATTTACAACTTTTGATACCATCTATCAAAGTTGGGTTCTATAAACAAATCACTGTCAAACAGTGAATGGAGCAACGAATATCTAGCCATAACTGAAAGAAAAACACGACCTCTATGTTTATGAATTGATTAAGCCTAAAGATCTGAACTTTAGTCTAAAGATTCTCTCACTATTTTATATGAATTAGTAACCTCTACCTTCAATTTGAAGAATTATTTTAATTTTTTAGCAGGTACTAGAATCTTCACAAACTGCATACGACCCGAGGATGGCTCGATCAATCCATATGCACTTATGGATAAGTTCTCAATCAATTATTTTTTTAAATAATTTTTAATAGTTAATTTAGTCTCAGATTTTATTTCAGTAGGCGATGGGCCTCCACTGAAAGTTTCTGTTAGGTCAAATCATTAACATGAACTGACTTAATGATTCTAGTTAAAGAATGATCAAGCCCGAGGATGGTTCGATCAATCCAACTATTCATCAGATAGTACAACAGAGTCATCATACGATGAATGATATTTTCATTATTCAGAGAGAACACCAGATAGATGATGCCTGCAAAGTCAATCAGAAATAATGGACCCACTATCATTCACCTTAATAGGAGGCTATGATCTAGTTATCACCATAACCAGCTTATTTTAGGGACCTAATAATTTAGAGAATTTAATCAATTTAGAGAAGAGAGAAGAAAAAATTGATCAGTAGACCATAATCCTTCCACTGACTTCACCAAGTCACTTAATCGGATTAAGATGCTGATCAAACTGGCACCTGGATCAGTCACACTGATCAATCTTAATAGCATGGGTCAACTCGAATCACTTAGCGGTCTAATCAAGACATAATCCATTAAATTGACTAGGTAAGTAATATCGGTAGGAGAATTTGCTAAGCTTGCCTTAGACACCATCAAAATGGCCAGATAAGCCACTCCTAATTAAAAATTTCCAGTCGAAATGTCGAACTTATCTTAGACACCAATTGGTTAACTAGTTTTAATTTGACCAGTCTAATGATTCGGGTTCAACCACTGAGCCACAATCAAGGTCTATTTGATATAATCAAAGACATAAACTTGACCATCTATAACTATTGTATTAAAAAAATTTTAATTAATCTAATTCAATATTTGAAGACTTAATCAATTTCTCTACATGGTTAATAAATTCTTTGATTCTAACCTTAGATCTAACCCAATTAAGAGGATCTGAGTTGAGCTAACTTATGCCCCCATATTTTGTGCTATGTCATTAGATCTTAATTCATAATTCTAGATCTAATCGATTCTATACTTAATTTTTAATTAAGTTCAGCATCAACATAGATTTAGGTTTAGGTTTGAAGTAATTTTAATTTTTTATTTTATAAATAATTTATAATAAATTTTATGTAAAGATTTTTTATTCTGAAACTAGATCGACTCAATCAACATTGAGCTGGCTTCACAAAGGGACTGGGTCAACTCAATTCAAAATTGGGTTGGCATAGTAATTGTGCGAGCATGATTCAAGAAGTTTCAGATCTAAAAAATTTTATATAATTTTAAAATAAAATCAATCATAAATATACTTTTTAGATCATGTCTAAAATTTTTTATGATTTAAAATTTTATTTTTTCATGATTAAAATAATTTAAATCATATAGATTAGATATTTTATTTTTTATATAATTTTGTATCACATACAACAAACCTAGGATTTCAAGATCTAGAATTTTACAGAAAAATAAGTTTTTTTTTTCACGCTTTTCTTCATGGGATCTAATCACATGACACCCCTACATACCATAAGAGTACCCCATTGAATGAAAAGAGAGAGCCTTTAAATCCTTCTTACTCTTATGATCGGACAGCCTGATGATCAACCCAATCCAAGTACTTGCTAATCGGATCATCTAATCTAATCACATATCATATATATTTAAATTTAAATCTAATCTAAATTACATCAGATCTGATCACAATCTTAGATCATATCTAAATTAGATCATAAACATCACATGCAATATATAAAATCAAATTTTATTAAGGATCAACACAAACTAGGACAACTTGTGTACTGTAAGAGGTAAACCCTATCACAGGATAATCTTATATCAGTTTGTGCGATCAATCATTAATTAAATTTAGATTAAAATATCACATATCAGATTTAAATAAAATTAAAATTCAGATTTAATATGCACATATAATATATCATAACGAATCTAAGCTCTGATACCACTGTTGAAAAATGTAGAAGATTTCATGCATGTATTTCAAAATTTTTTGAAATAAAATACAGCAGAAGATAATTAGATTAATTATATTAACCTAACATGCATATGATCTAATCATCAAATCAACTACTCTAAGATCTATGACTTGATATGTTGCATATAAAATCTGAAATAATCATATGATAAAATCTGCATGCATGGATGTAAGCAATAGATCAAATCTACACCTATCTGAGTTTAGAACTCGATACTTGAGCATGGATCGACGATCGTCACTGCTGAGAGACATGGTAGAGATGATCCTTACTAGTTGCTCATAGTCATACACACATCCGATCTCTACGAAAAATCCACTCGAAGCTCTGATCTGATCGGTCTTCTCGAGGATGCTAGTTCATGCGAAGACCTTCTTCTTGACTGATTTGGATTCTTTCTTCAAATCTTTAAAATATTTTTAGAGATTAAAGATGGACTTCTAGAGGAGATGAGGATTTGAAAGAAAAATGAAGAAGAAACTATTTTCTCTCTTATTTTTCTCTCTTCCCAAAATCCTAGGACCAAACATTAGAATTCTAGATTTTGTGCACACCCAAAGAGAGAGGACTCTCCTCTCCTTTTTCTCATACCAAGAACCACACCCCAAAGCCCCAAATGTGAAGAGCACTCTCTCTACTCTATTACACATACAAAATAAAAAATAAAAACCTTTTATTTTGGTGTGTAAGAGGTGGGGTGAAGAGTCCAAAGGATCTTGGACTCTATCAAGATGTGTCACCCTTCTCACCAATTCATGCCCAAAATGAAACATGGGATGCTCTCACATGTTTTTTCATGGTAAAACTAATTTCTTTCTGATTTCCCATGCCCCATATCACTTTATTTGTTGCACAAAATCAAGAGGATAAAGGGTGTAACGTGTGGACATGTAGATAAGGTCAAACCTTATCTAATATGGTATCCAATTTTAAATCAAATTTGAACATACCATAAAATTAGATTTTTATCCATTCTTAGATGTGAGAAAGGGAAGGAAAAGAGCTCTTTTGCATGGAGAAAAGTTCACATAAAAAATATTTTGGCATGATAAAGAATGGCATAAAAAATTATGGCGCATGGGAGAAGGAGAGTCCAATCCTATATGGACTCTAGGTTTCCTTATTTGAATCCAAACCAAATCACTCTGGTTTAGCCCAAATAATAGATAAAACCCAATCTAATTAGGTTCATAATTTTTTAATCAAATCTTAATCAAATTAAAAATTGATTAAATCAAAGTCCTGATCAAATCAGGAATAATTCTCTCTTAGCGATTAAGTCATCTCATAGTCTAATCAGGTCAAACCTAATTGAATCTAATTTAATTAGATTTTATTTAATCCTTTTTGTTCAATTAAATTAAATTAATTAGTAATATAATTATTAATTAATCTTTCATTAATTCACTAACACTTGATGAATAAATTTATTACAACTTTTACATAAGGTTAATCATCAATCGAATTGATGATTAAGCCCTTGAACGATTCTCAATCATTGATCAGCTACATGATCAATTAAAATTTTTTTTTGAGTGTCACTCCATAGATTCGAACCTAAGCTAGTAGCACAAGAATAAATTTCTAACCAATCGATGTAACCATCTAGCAATGGTGACCCGACATCTAGATAGGTCAAATGATGGTGAAGCAACATTCAAGAACCTACTGATGTATGGTTACCGTATAATTCATTCTTTTGACCCTAATGCTCAAGAAGACTTATGATTTAACTATCAAATCTAGATAAGTCATCCACATTATATTTCAATCTTTCAAATCTATCACATGGATTACTCGGACTCAGATTTTACTAAATTGAAATACATTGATATATTAACTTCTACTAATTCAGAGGGGTCAATTCCATCTTGACTCACACACCGACTTGACAAATATTTGATTGCATCCAGCAACCTTCCATCACTGAATTAAAAACTTAGATAGTCTGATATCAAAGTACAGTGAGTTGCTTGCAAGTCGCCATAGTGATCTGAGGTTGGAGGAATACTTATACCCATACCCTTCGCGAGCTACTCTTGATAGTAGAGTACTCCACAGTTGGTCACGTTCAGTGATAAAGTACTCCTACATCTCACCTATATGCCATACCAGTGTCTCCATACCATTTGATTACGAGAACAACTAACGCATATAGCACATAACAACTTACACTTGATATCACTATCGTCCTAGTAATAGCGTATCATTTGGTCGCGAATTAGTTTAAAAACTATACGATAAATCTTTTTTTATCGATTAAAATAATTCTAAGAACTTTATCACAATATAAGAGGTCGTTAAAAGATGTAATCTTGTGATGAAAAAGATCAAATAATTTTTATTATTGATCAATTCATATACATTTATAATTAGCACCATCATCAAATGATTAGCTTAAGGACATAATTTCCAACACAAAATATGTTTAGTTTGAGGTGAAATTTGGAAGGCATGGTCATACGCCTGTGGAGGATCAGCAAGTAAAGAATATTGTCTGGGAGAAAGTGCAAAGGCAATCACAGGCAGCAGACTTGCAGGATACAGCAAGAGAAGTGGCACTGCACAAGCCGAAGCGCACTGTCATAAATCAGTCAGGTATGGCATTGATGAGACGATCTCCTATGCTCTCATCACTGCTAATAATGATCCAAAGATCTTTGAGGAGGCCATGGAAAGTCCAGATTGGGAGTCATGGATGCAGGCCATGGTAGAGGAGATGGAGTCCCCTAAGAAGAACTGGACATAGCAGTTGGTGGATTTACTAGAGGATGCTTGACCCATTGGCTCCAAATAGGTTTATACCAGAAAAGAGACACTTTCAGAGCAAGATGGAGTGAGATACAAGGCTAGGCTTGTCACCAAAAGATACTCACAGAGAGGAGTTGATTATACAAAGGTATTCTCTTCAATCGTCAAGCATATATCTATTAAGATGCTGTTGAGCATTGTAGCAGCACAGGATCTAAAATTGAAGTAGATGGATGTGAAGACAGTATTCCTTCATGATTATTTGGAGGAGAGTATTTATATGGAGTAGCCAAAAGAGTTTAGAGAATCTGGGTCAAATGGAATGGTTTGTTTACCGAAAAAACTGTTGTACAGATTGAAGCAGTTTCCTAGATAGTGGTACAAGTGATGTGAGGAGCATTGGCCTTTTCAGGTGTGATTATGATCCATGTGTGTATGTTAAATCTTTAGATGATAGATCTAGAATATATTTACTTTTGTATGTAGATGATATGTTGATTGTATGAAGAGTAAAGAAGATGTGCAGGAGTTGAAAGAAGCTTTATCTTGAAAGTTTGAGATGAAAGACTTGAGGCTTACATGAAAGATCCTAGGCATGGAGATTAGTAGAGATAGATCCAAAAGGCTATTGCACTTATCTCAGAGAGGCTACATAAGGAAGATCATCAAGAGATATAGGATGAAGGATGCGAAACTGACAGAACTATCACTTACCGGGCACTTTAGACTCTCGAGGACTATGTCGCCAAAGACTAAGATGGAGGCTCAAGAGACGGAGAGAGTACCATATGCCTCTGGTGTGGGAAGCATTATGTACTCTATGGTGTGTTGTAGGTCGGATATAGCCCATGTAGTGAGTCAGATAAGTAGATTCATGGCGTAGCCTGACAGGGAGTACTGGAGAGCACTGAAAGTTATTTTCAGATACTTAACTGGTACAGTTGGAGTCGGTATTTGCTATGGTTAGCAAGGAGGTGCTGATGGACACTCCAACATATCTAAGGAGGCTCAAGAGGTTATAGAAGGATTTGTAGATGCAGACTTTGGTGGAGATGTGGACACTCGGTGCTCAACGATAGATTTTATGTTCAACCTGTATGGAGGTCCAATCTCATGGAGATTTTGCTTGAAACCCATAACAGCCTTGTCTACTATAGAAATGGAGTACATTGGCATCACAGAGGCAGCGAAGAAAGTCTTATGGCTGAAGGGCTTGACTTTAGAGATGGGCTTCCCACAGGAGGCTGTCAGAGTGTATTCTGACAATCACAGTACTTTGTTGCTTGCACAGAACTTCATTTATCATACAAGAATGAAGCACATTGACATCAGGTAGCACCGGATTAGAGAGCTTGTAGAAGATGGTGAAGTAGACCTAGTAAAAGTTCACACTAAGAAGAATCTAGCTGATGTACTCACGAAGGTACTTTCACATACAGGACAGCTTTTGCTATTATGTGGCATTGATGGGGTTGGTAGATAAGACTGAGTTCACAAGTATTGAAATGCGTAGATAATTTTATGCATGTATTTTGAAATTTTTTTGAATAAATTACAGTGAAAGATAATTAGATTAATCAAATTAATCTAACATGCATATAATCTAATCATCAAATCAACCTACTCTAGGATCGATGACATGTTATATTGCATATAAAATCTAAAAAATATAGAAGATAAAATCAGTATGCATGCATGTGAGCAGTAGATCACATCTACTTCTAATCTGAGTTTAGAACTTGATACCTGAGTGTGGATCGATGATCTCCACTACTAAGAGATATTGTAAAGAGGATCTTTATTGGTTGCTTGCAGTTGCACACGCATCTGATCTCCATGAAAAATCTACTCGAAGTCCCAATCTGATCGATCTTCTTGAGAGTACTAGCTTGCGTGAAAACCTTCTTCCTGACCAATCTAGATCTTTTCTTCAAATCTTTAAAAAAATTTTAGAGATTGAAGATGGAGTTATGGAGGAGATGAAAAGATAGAAGAAAGATGGAGAAGAAAATAATTTTTTTTAATTTATTCTCTTTTCTCAAATCCTTAAAATCAAAAATTTGAAATTCAGATTTTTGCACACACCCCAAGAGAGAGGATCCTCCTCTCTATTTTTCACGTCATGAACTATGCCCAAACTTCTATCACGTGAAGAGCTCTCTCCTGGTATCTTACACACATAAAAAAAACTACAAAAGCCCCTTTTATAGATGTGTAAAGAGGTGGGGTAAAGAGTCCTAGTGATCCGGGACTCCTACAGGATTCCACCTCCATTTATAATTTCATATCTCAAAACATACAAAAAAATATGCGATGCCCCTTTTCATATTTTTTTTATGATAAATAATTCCCCAACTGATCTTCCATAAAAAATTTCCTTAAAATGTTGCATATATAAGGAGAAAAAATTTTATTGGAATGGAAGGTTGATCTGGATGAAAACAGATTCTCCTGATAAGGAATATTTTGAAATCTAATTTTAGAACCTTTCTTTTATCAAAACTAATTTAGATTTGGATGTGAGATAGATAGGGGAAAAGACTCTTTGGTGTAAAAAAAATTTCACACAAAATAATTTTATGTGTGGAGATATATAGCATGCAAACTAGGTTGGCGCAGGGAGAAGAGTCCTATTCTAATAAGGACTCCTAATTTTCTTATTTGAATCCAAACCAAATCATATCTGATTTAGCCCAAATAAAATATATGAAATCCAATCTAATTAGGTTCATAAATTTTTAATCAAATTTTAATCAAATTAAAAATTAATTGAATCAAAGTTTTGATCAAATCAGGGATAATTCTTCCTTAGCGATTAGGTCATCTCATAACCTAATCGGATCAAACCTAACTGAATCTAATTCAATTAGATTTTATTTAATTCTCTTTGCTCAATCAAATTAAACTAATTAATAATCTAATTACTAATTAATCTTTCATTAATTCACTAATACTTGATGAATTAATTTATTATAACTTTTGCATAAGGTTAATATCAATCGAATTGACAATTAAGCCCTTGAATGATTCTCAATCGTTGATCAGCCACATGATCAGTCAGAAATTTTTTTTGAGTGTGACTCCATAGTTTTAAACCTAAGTTGGTAGCACAAAAATATCTTTTTGAACCAATCGATATAACCATCTAACAATGGTGACCCAACGTCTGAATAGATCGAATGAAGGCGAAGCAATATTCAAGAACTTATTGGTGTATAGTTACTGTATAATTCATTCCTTTGATCCTAATGCTCGAGGATGACCTAGAATTTAACTGTCAACCCTAAATAAGTTATCCATATTGTATTTCAATCTTTTTCAAATCTATCACATGGATTATCCGGACTCAGATTTTGCTAAATTGAAATACACTGATGCATATCTCCTACAAATTCAGAGGGATCAATCCTATCTTGACTCACATACCGACTTGATAAGTACTTGACTGTACCCAGAAACCTTCCATCATTGAATTAGAAACTCAGTTAGTCCGACATCAAAGTACAGTGAGTTGTTTGCAAGTCACCATAGTGATATCAAGTTGGAAGGACACTTATATCCATACCCTTCGTGAGCTACTCTTGACAGCAGAGTACTCCGCAGTTGGTCACGTTCAGTGATAATGTACTCATATATCTCACCTGTATGCTATACCAATATCTTCATACCATTTGATTATGAGGACAACCAATGCATATGGCACACAACGACCTATATTTGATATCATTATCATAATAATAGCATATCATTTGGTCGTGAACTAATTTAAGAACTACGTAATAAATCTTCCTTTATCGATCAAAGTAGTCTGAAGGACTTCATCACAATATAAGGGTTTGTTAAAAGATGTATCCTTGTGATGAAGAATAATAAATAACTTTTATTATTTATTAATTCATATACAATTATAGTTAGCACAATCGTCACACGATTAGCTTTAGGACACATTTTTCAAAAACTCCCACTTGAACTAAAGCTAATCAATATAGTATCATATATCCATCTTCGATTTATCGTCTCAGAACTCCTAGATATTGAGACTTTAGTAAATGGGTTGGTCAAGTTCTCCTTTCCGTCAATCTTCTAAAGATTGACGTCATCTTAACAAATTTTTCGAATAAGATGGTAGTGATGCAAAATGCTTGATAAGCTAATGAAACTTCGGTACCTTAGTATGAGCTATGGCTCCAATGCTGTACAATACGGCAGGACCATCATCAGAGGGTACCACTCCTAGCTTGTCAATGAACCTGTACAATCGTATAGCTTTTTTGCAAGCATCGAATGCTGCAATGCATTCTACCTCACAATTTGAATTTGGCTATATTTTTCTGCTTGGAACCTTTCCAGTAGATTGCTCCATTATTTAAGGTAAGGATGTATTCCAACACGTTCTTGCTATTATTATGTTCAACTGAAAATTGAAGTCATACTCTACAAGTTTTAAATCGAATTTTTTATAACTGAGTCACCGATCCTTAGTATTTCTCAAATACTTAAGGATAACCTTTCAGTGATTCTCACTCAGATCTTACAAGTATCCACTCACTACCTTAGTGAGTATACCATATCCAGTCTCATACATGATATACATGATAGAACAAATTCTATTCATAAACATCCTATATATATTAGACTGAAAAAACTCAAGTAGCCTCTTAAATCTATCTCTATAGATCTTCATTCCTAGGATGAGAGATATATTTCTCAAGTTCTTTATGGATAACAATGATAATAGCAAAACTTTTATTCTCTGTAATGTAAAGAATGTCATTCTCGATTAAGAAAATTTTATTTACATACAAAATAAGAAATATATTTATAAAACTATTAATCTATTTGTATTTGCAGGATTCTTCTTCGTTCTCAACGAAGCCATGCGTTTTGATCATTTATCAAAATGCACGTTCCAACTTCAAAATATTTAGCATTGTCTCAGGAGAAAATATCTTGTTATGATCAATATCATAATGTTGACAATATTCTTAGGCAACCAGATGAGCTTTGTAGGTCTCCATCTTCTCGTCTGTGCTCTCTGATCCTATTAGAGATCCATTTACACCCATAGATTTTATCCCTTCGAGTGGATCAACGAGTGTCTATACACTGTTGATCATTATGGACTTCATTTCAGACTCTATGACTCCAAGCCATTAATCAAAGTCAGACCTCTGCATGGCATTCATGTAGATAATTAAATTCATGTTGTTCTTATCGAGTTCAACAGGATCACGTCTCAGATCTAGAAATTGAAGTCTCTATCCGATGGACGTGGTACTCTATCGGATCTCCTTCATAGTGCCTTTATAATGGGTTCTGAATTTGATCTAATTAAATCGATTCTATAGGTTCACTAGATTGTGTCAGTTCTTCTATCAGTCAAACTTCATAAGTTTCACATTAAAGGCATCAATACTTTCACCAAGATACTCTTTTTCTAAAAAGAACATCAAACAACTTTTATTCTTTAACAAGATAAAAATTATATCCCCTAGATTCTTTGGGGTTATCCTACAAAATAATATATATAGAACCAAGATCCAAGCTAATCTATCTGCAAATGCTTGATATAAAATAAATACTCCTAAAATCCAAGGTAAGAAAGTATTGGCTTATGCCTAGTCTGTATCTCATATGAAGTCTTTGAAACTGATTAATTTAGAATCTAGTTAAGAACATAACAAGCAGTCTTAAGAGCATAACCCTAAAAGGAGACTGGCAGACTTTTAAACTCCATCATGGATCGAACTATATCTAACAAAGTTGATTTCAATAAGAGAGAATCTTTATTTTCTTCTAGATATATTAAAAAACTCATCGAAAGGACATTCACCTCTTTGGTCTGACCGAAAAGTTTCAATGCTCTTTCCAGTTCATTTCTCTATCTTACTATGAAATTGTTTGAATATTTTAAATAATCCAGATTTATGGTAAACATGTTCGTAGATCCAATACATCAGTATGTATCAGATTCAGAATATCATTGGCTCATTCATCTTTTCCAGCAAAAAGTGACTTGATCATCTTATTAAGAAGATAGGATTAATAGGTTGACAATGATTCACAATCATTAACTTCAAGAATTATCTCCTGTTGATCCTAGTTTTATTTATATAACCAAGCTTAAATTGTCAAAGGTAGGTTTTCATGATATTGTCTAGTCTAAGGAGTTTGTTTGTTGTGTACAGTACACTAACAGGCTGTGACTATTCATAAATATCATTTCTTTAGTTATCCACATGATTTTGACATCATTCATAATGAAATCATAAAATCATTAGACAATAGTAACAATCACTAAAATGACATTATTAGAATTGAAAATAAGCTCGACGATTCTTAAAATCATGATTAGAATATGACTTCCAACTCCAACATTCAGAAACTTCTTGCTGTTTTCAAACTTTCTACAAACCTGAAATCGTTGCAACAATTTGCATAGAGTTTCGATATCCAGTATCTAGATAGTAGTGTCACAAATAGAGAAATCACAAGGTGTTATCATATAAATATCTTATTCCGCAATCTTTTACTGATTTCTCTTTCTTAGTCTGTTCGGATCAAGAGACTCTGCCAGATTAGGTTAACCTTAGACTCTTTTGTCAGTTCGAACTTATGAGCCCAAGCATGACTCTTTTGCACCTTCTTTTTCTTTCTTTCTTAAAGAATTATTGCCTCACTGAAGACATATCTTCAGAGGTGCGAAAGAACTCCTTCAATATTTGAAGATTTTTTTTTTCACTGAGCATCAATGAATTTACAACTAAATTCGTGTTCTTTGTGCTTTCAAAAGTACCACACGGTGATACGATCATATGGCCACTTCTGATAAGTACTTTTGATCACATCACATATTTTGGATGTAGAAACTTCAGATGCTGGATCCATAATCATATTTAGAATCTATTCATGCTCTAAAACTATTTACAACATCTAATACTATCTATCAAAGTTGGATCCTATAAATAAGTCACTATCAAACAATGAATGGAGCAATAGACATTTAGCCATAACTGAAAGAAAAACACAAGACCTTTATGTTTATGAATTGATTAAATCTAAAGACTTGAACTTTAGTCTAAAGGTTCTCTCACTATTTTATTCAAATTGGTAGTCTCTACCTCCAATTCGAAAAATTATCCTAATTTCTTAGTGGGTACTAAAATCCACACAGACTACACACGAGTCCGACTTTGACCGACTCACCCACATACATCTATAGGTAGGTTCTTAATCAATTATTTTACCAAATAATTTTTAGTAATTGATTTAGCCTCAGATAACTTTTCAATTGACTTTGATCTTCTCTGCAAGCCCTGGTTAGGTCCAACCATTAACATGATCATACTTACGAATTCAACTGCCAAATAATCAAGTCCGATTTTGATCGACTAATCTGACCACTTGACAAAGAGACTCGACTAAGTCATCATATTATTGAATGATAATTTCAATAGCAGATGAACATCGGACATTTGGGCCTCCAATGATCATCATATTAATGGACTCATTATCACCCAACTTAATAGGAGGCTATGATCTAGTTATCACCATAACTAGCTCATTTCAAGGATCTAATAATTTAAAAAATTTTAATCAATTTAGAGAAAAGATGAGAAGAGATCAACCAGTAAACCACAATCCTCTTACCGACTTCACCAAGTCATTGAATTGGATTAAGATCATGCTAGTCGAACTGGCACCTAGATCAGTCACACTGATCAATCTTAATGACATGGGTCAGCTCGAATCATTTAGCGATCTAATCAAGACATAATCCATCAAATTGATCAGGTAAGTGAGATCGATGGAAGTGTCTGCTAAGCTTACCTTAAATACCATCGAAATAGCAAGGTAAGCCGTTCTCAATTAAAAATTATTAATCAAAATGCCAAACTTACCTTAGATACTAATTGGTTAATTAGTTTTGATTCGACCAACCTAATGATTTGTGTTCAACCACTGAGCCATAATCAAGGTTCATTTGGTCTAATCAAACACATGGACTTGACCATTTACAACTATTATATTGGTTTTAAAAAAATTTTGATTTAATCTAATTCAATATTTGATTAGATTTAATCAATTTTTCTATTTAGTCCATTACCTCTTTGATTCTAACCTTAGGTCTAACCCAATTAAGAGGATCTGATTTGAGCTAACCCATGTCCCCATATTTTATATGAATGACATTAGATCTTTAATTCACAATTCTAGATCTAATCGATTCTATACTTAATTCTCAATTAAGTTCAGCACCAATATGGGTTTAGGTTATGGTTATGGTTTGAAACAATTTCAATCTTTTATTTTGTAAATAATTTACAACAAATATTATGCAAAGATTTTTTATTCTAAAATTAGATCGACTCAATCACCATTGAGCTAGCTATACAAGGAGATCGAGCCAACTCAGTTCAAAACTGGGTCAACTCAGTAATTGTGTGAGCACGATTCAAGGAGTTTCAGAACTGAAGATTCTTGCATAATACTAAAATAAAATCAATCATAACACTTTTAGATCATATCTAAAATTTTTATGATTCGAGATTTTATTTTATCATAATTAAAATAATTTTAATCATATAGATTAGATGTCTTATCTTTTATACAACTTTGTATTACATACAACAAACCTAGAGTTTCAAGATCTAAAATTTTGCAGAAAAGTAAGTTCTTCTTTTTGCGTTCTTCTTCATGGGATTTAATCACATGGCACCCCTACACATCATAACAGCATCCCATCGAATAAGAAGAGAGGATCTTTAAAGCCTTCTTGCTCTTATGATCGGATGGCCTGGTGATCAACCCAATTCAAGTACTTGCTAATCGGATCATCTAATCTAATCATATATCATATATACTTGAATTTAAATCTAATCTAAATTATATCAGATCTGATTATAATCTCAAATCACATCTAAATCAGATCATAAATATCATATGCATGACATAAAATCAGATTTTATCAAAAATCAGCACAAACTAGAACAACCTTTTCACTAGAAAGGATAAACCCTACAGCAGGACAACCTTATGTCTGTTTATACGATCAATTATTAATTAAATTAGATCAAAATATCATATATCAGATCTAAATAAAATTAAATTTTAGATTTAATACGTACATAAATCATGTCATAACGAACCTAAGCTCTGATACTACTATTAGAATGCGTAGGCAATTTCATGCATGTATTTCGAAACTTTTTTGAATAAATTACAGTGAAAGATAATTAAATTAATCAAATTAATTTAATATGTATATGATCTAATAATCAAATCAACCTACTCTAAGATCTATAACATGTTATGTTGCATATAAAATCTAAAAAATACAGAAGATAAAATCAGCATGCATGCATGTGAGCAGTAGATCATATCTACTTCTAATCTGAGTTTAGAACTCGATACCTGAGCGCGGATCGATGATCTCTATTGCTGAAAGATATGGTAGAGAGGATCCTTGCTGGTTGCTTGCAGCCACATATGCATCCGACCTCTACGGAAGATCCACTCGAAGCTCTGATTTGATCGATCTTCTCGAGAGTGCTAGCTCACGTGAAGATTTTCTTCTTGATCGATCTGGATCTTTTTTTTAAATCTTTAAAACTTTTTCAAAAATTAAAGATGGACTTCTGGAGGAGATGAAAAGGTAGAAGAAAGATAGAGAAGAAAATAATTTTTTTCTAACTTATTCTCTCTTCCCAAATCCTTAGAACCAAAAATCTGAAATTCAGATTTTTGGGCACATCCCAAAAGAGAGGACCTTCCTCTCTATTTTTCATGCTATGAACTATGCCCGAACTTTTACTATGTGAAGAGCTCTCTTTTACTATCTTACACACACAAAAGAAACCATAAAAGTCCCTTTTATTGGCATGTAAAGAGATGGGGTGAAGTGTCCTAGTGATCCTGGACTCCTACAGGATTCTGCCTCCTTTTACAATTCTATGTTTCAAAATATGCCAAAAAATATGGGACACTCCTTCCTATATTTTTTTATAGTAAATCAATTTCTCAACTAATCTTTCACAAAAAATCTCCTCAAAATGTCACACATATAAGGAGAAAAAAATTTATTGGCATGAAGAGGTTGATCTAGATGAGAACAGATTCTCCTGATAAGAAATATTTTGAAATCCAATTTCAGAACCTTCCTTTTATCAAAACCAATTCAGATTTAGATGTGAGATAGATAAGGAAAAGAACTCTTTAATGTGAAAAAATTTTATAAAAATAATTTTATGTATGGAGATATATGGCTTGCAAACTGAGTTAGCATAGGGAGAAGAGTCCTATTCCAATAAGGACTCCTAATTTCCTTATTTGAATCCAAACCAAATCACATCTGATTTAGCCCAAATAAAATATATAAAATCTAATCTAATTATATTTATAAATTTTTAATTAATTTTAATTAAATTAAAAATTGATTGAACCAAAATTTTGATCAAATTTGGGATAATTCTCCCTTAGCGATTAGGTCATCTCATAATCTAATCGGATCAAACCTAATTGAATCTAATTCAATTAGATTTTATTTAATTCTCTTTGCTCAATCAATTAAGCTAATTAATAATTTAATTTTTAATTAAACCTTTATTAATTCACTAATATTTGATAAATTAATTTATTATAATTTTTGCATAAAGTTAACCATTAATCGAATTGATGATTAAGCCCTTGACTGATTCTCAATCATTGATCAGCCACATGATCAGTCATAAACTTCTTTTGAGTATGATCCCATAGGTTTGAACCTAAGCTGATAGTATAAGAATACTTTTCTGAACCAATCGATAAAACCATCTAGCAATAGTGATCCGACGTCTGGATAGGTCGAATGAAGACGAAGCAACATTCAAGAATCTATTGACGTATGGTTATCGTATAATTCATCTCTTTGATCCTAATGCCCGAGAGTGATCGAAGATTTAACTATCAATCCTAGATAAATCATCCATATTGTATTTTAATCTTTTTCAAATCCATCACATGGATTATCCGGACTCAAATTTTGCTAAATTGAAATACACTGATGCATATCTCCTACTAATTCAGAGGGATCAATCCCATCTTGACTCACGCACCGACTTGACAAGTACTTGACTGCACCCAAAAACTTTCAGTCACTGAATTAGAAACTCAGTTAATCTGATACCCAAGTACAGTGAGTTGCTTGTAAGTCACCGTGGTAATCTCAAGTCGGAGGGATACTTATACCCATACCCTTCACGAGCTACCCTTGACAACAGAGTGCTCCGTAGTTGGTCACATTCAGTGACGATATACTCTTACATCTCACATTCATGCCATACCAATATCTCCATACTATTTGGTTATGAAGACAACCAACGCATATGGCACATAATGACCTACACTTGATATCGCTATCGTCCTAATAATAGCGTATCGTTTGGTCGCGAACCAATTTAAGGACTACATGATAAATCCTCTTTTATCGATCAAAATAGTCTTAAGGACTTTATCACAATATAGAAGTTTGTTAAAAGATATATCCTTGTGATGAAGAATGTCAAATAATTTTTATTATTTATCAATTCATATACAATTATAGTTAGCACAATCGTCATACGATTGGTTTTAGGATATATTTTCCAACTACAAAAACTTGAAAGCACCAAGGTAGAGATTGTGAGCTCAGATGTGGTGCTTCCAAGCCTTGAGAACAAATGAAAAAAGGTCAAGACATGAAAAAAGCATCAGGAGCATCAGTCAGTAGTCGAGCCAGCTCGAGCTCTGAGAGAACCAGCTCGGACAGTAGACAGACAGCCGTATTTTTTGCACTAGTGGATGACACAGCTGTCGAGCGAGCTCGACTATAGGTCGAGCTGGCTCAAATCCAGATCGAGTCAGCTTGAATCTTGATAGAGCCGGCTCGAACAGCATAACAGAAGACAATGTTACTGGCGTACTGTGCCAAAGCCGGCTTGGACCCCTGATAGAACTGGCTCAAGTGCACGTACAGAGAGCTATTCGGGATTCTATTTTGGACTAGAATTGGATTTAATTTTAGGGACTTAAGGTCTTGGCTTGAGAGGTCTTAAGGTGCTAATCCAAGGATTAGACTGAAATTTTGTCCAATGCGTGTGTGCAAGGCAAGACATGAGTGTATATGGGCTTGAAAATTACATCAAATTGGGTTAGCTGGGGGAATTTTGATTTGAGTCAAATTGACCATGTATATGTACATTTTGTATATGGTTTTGATGGAATAGAATCAGAATAAAAATCTTTTCTCCCTAATTGCTCTCTCTCCCCCTCTTTCATGTTTCTCCTCTCTCCTTCAAGCCGCTCTTAAGCCATCCTTTCTCCTCTCCTTCCCTTCCTCCTCATCCACTTCTTCTCATCCTCTTCCTCCTCTAAGTCGCTCATGAGCCATGCTCTCTCCTTTCCTCCCCTTCCTCCTCAACCTCCTCCAAGCTGCCCATAAGCCATCCTCTCTCCTCTTCTCCCCTTCCTTCTCACCGCCTTCTCCTCCTCCTTCAATCCTACTCATAAGGCCTTTGATGCTATCTTTTCCCTTCACGTCGACCTCCACAGCCCCACCCTCTCCTCCATGGTGGCTCTCTCTACCTGCACCTCTTCCTCATATAATCCTTTCCATTTGAACAAAGGATATTTACATCCATTAAGAGAAAAAGCTAACACAATTTATTGATAAATGAATAGCTGGACCATATATATTGGAGCATATCGATAACTAGAAAGATCAAATTGACATTTTTTAAAATACAAAAAGTGTAAATGAAATTGGGCTAAAGTTGATGGGGTGTTTATGTAATTTTTTCTTAAAAATTTTATACTCATATCCATCTAGTACACACCTTGGATCAGACTGGCTAGATAGATAAAAAAAGTTGAGTTAGATTGGGTTGCATTGGATAAAGAACTCATCAAGCGAATATTACAAAATAACCATAATTTTGAAAAGAGGGATTTCGATTAAAATTATATTGGGTTGGATTTGGGGTGGAGCATACCATTGCTTATACCCGATTCGAACCTACTTCAAAATTTTATCTACAACCCATATCCATCTCGACTTTAATTAGGTCAAGTAAAACCTACCTCATTCGGGTTGGATATCCAGTGGGTTTGCTACAATCACCATCCTGAAAATAGGTCCTAATGTATAACCTAGATCCAATCCAATAGAAATTTGAATGAGCTGGATTGGATGAGAGTCCACAGCTATTTTTTTATAAAAATTTATTATTATTATTATTATTATTATTATTATTATTATTATTATATATATATATATATATATAATCAGTATAACCTAGATCCAACCCAATAGAAATTTGAATGAGTTGGATTGGATGACAGTCCATAGCTATTTTTTTATAAAAATTTATTACAATATATATATATATATATATATATATATATATATATATATATAATCAGATTCAAATAGTAGGTACTTGAGGGGCAAAATCAGATTCAAAGAGTCGGTACTTGAGGGGCAAATTCCAAATCCATACAGGCCATCCATCCTAAATCCAAATAAGTTCTAATTTTAAATTCCAAAGATATACAAAAATATATTAGCTTTTTCTTGATATAAATTATTTTATAATAATAATGATTAACATGATATTTTAAGAATGATAAATTTATTATTTGGCTAAGAAGGGATAGAGAGAAGAGGAAAAGAAAGAAAAGAGAGACAATCCTAATTATCCATCCGAATATAAAGTAGGATTAGTTTATATAAGATTTTTCTCTTAATAAAATTTTATGTATAATTTTATAGAATAAAATCCTACATTCTATCATTAATCATATATATATATATATATATATATAACAATACTCTGTGAAGGAGTATTGAAGTGTTGCTAACTCAACTTCTCAAATAGGTTTTGTCGTGCTATCTGAAAAGAATACTTCTTCACATTAAATTATATTATTAATGTATGATATTATTATATTGTTATAATTAAAATCTATTTATATTGATAGTTGAGAATATGAAGTAATCTTAAAAATTTGAATGAATATTATTTTATTATTTATATATATTTTTTTCAATTTGATCAGATCTAAATAAAAATTTATTTTTATATATCCAGCCTCACGCAATTCGTAGGTCTTCAACTAATTTTATCTTGAATTTATATGTTCCATATATCCAAATTGGCCCTTAAAGTGGAGAGGGTATCTTTGAGATTAGCTAAATTTGGTAGGGGTGCTTGTGTAATTTTACTAATACCTTTTTTAATATTCTTCCTCCCATACGCCAACACAACAGACACCACGTAGTCGCGTGCGGAGCCTCGCGCGGCACGGTTTCACCGTGCTCTTTGACTTCCCCTGGCCATCCCGTGCGTCGCCCTATTCCATCTCTATAAAACCAAACCAAGCGCCAGCCCACCTTCTCTGCATCCCCTCGCCACGTCTCTCCCATCTTCCCACCTTCTCTCTTTTATTCTTCTCTTCTCTCTCGACTCTCTCTCGTCATGGGAAGCCTCGACGAAAACCTCCCTCTCCCTTCCATCCACGGTTTCAAGCCGTTGGATCTCGGCGATCTAAGAGAACAAGTCCATCAGACCGTGGACTTCATTATGGACTACTACAAGAACGTAGAGTCCTTCCCTGTCCTCCCATCGGTCCAGCCAGGCTACCTCCGCGGCCTCCTCCCGGCCACCCCTTCCGACAAGCCCACCACCTTCGACGCCATCCTCCGCGATCTCCGCCGTGCCATCCTCCCCGGCCTAACCCACTGGACCAGCCCTAACTTCTTCGCTTATTTCCCTGCCACCCTCAGCTCCGCCGCCCTCGCCGGCGACCTCCTCGCCTCCGCCTTCAACCCCGTCGCCTTCAACTGGCTCTCCTCCCCCGCAGCCACCGAGCTCGAGTCTCTCGTCCTCGACTGGCTTGCGCACCTCCTCCGCCTCCCCTCCCGCTTTCTCTCCTCCTCCGCCTCCACGGCCGCCCACGGCGGAGGAGTCCTCCACACCACCACAAGCGAAGCCATTCTCTGCACCCTGGTCGCCGCCCGCGAAGCCGCCCTCCGCCGCTGTGGCGGCGGCGCGGCAGCCATCTCCCGCCTCGTCGCCTACGGCTCCGATCAGACCCACTCCACGTTCTTTAAAGCATGCAGGATCGCCGGGTTCGATCCGGCCCACGTCAGGTCCGTCCCGACCCGGTCCGAGTCTGAGTTCTCCCTCGAGCCGGCAAGCCTCCGCGCCGCCATGGCCGCCGACGCGGCAGCCGGGCTCGTCCCCGCCTACGTGTGCGCCACCGTGGGGACAACCTCGTCGACTGCGGTGGACCCGGTGGGGCCCATCTCAGAGGTGGCGGCCGAGTTTGGAGCCTGGGTTCACGTGGACGCGGCGTACGCGGGCAGCGCGTGCGTCTGCCCGGAGTTCCGCCAGTACCTGGACGGCGTCGAGCGGGCAGACTCGGTCAGCTTCAGCCCCCACAAGTGGCTCCTCGCTTGCCTTGACTGCACGTGCCTCTGGGTCCGCGACACGCGCCTCCTTACCGGTCCGCTCGGAACCGACCCGGAGTACCTCAAGAACGGTCCGAGCGAATCCGGTTCTGTGGTCGATCTCAAGGACCTCCAGGTGGGCGTGGGCCGACGATTCCGTGCGCTCAAGCTGTGGATGGTGATACGCACCTACGGGGTTGCGAACCTTCGAGCGCACATCCGGAGCGACGTGCAGATGGCCCAGGGGTTCGAGCGGATGGTCCGATTGGACCCGCGGTTCGAGGTGGTGGTTCCCAGGAGGTTCGCGCTGGTCTGTTTCCGACTCAGGCCACGTGGCGAGATGGGAGAGGCCTGGGCGGACAAGGAGAACCGGAGGCTCTTGGAGATGATCAACGAGAGCGGGAGGGTGTACATCACCCACACGGTGGTGGGCGGGAAGTACGTCCTCCGGTTCGCCGTGGGGTCGACGCTCACGGAAGAGCGCCACGTGGCGGGTGCATGGGAGCTGATTACAAAGAAGGCTGATGAGCTACTGGGTGCTGAAAACAACCCAGCTCGCAATATTTAAGCAGGCAGAGCTTTAGAACTCGTGCAGTTTATCTACTGGGTAGGGTTGAGTACGAGGCTTAATAGATGAGTTGGGGTGAAAGACTTAATTGTATCGCATCTTTGTGGAGTTCCTTGAGTGCAAATTTGTATGTTAGCAATCAGAACCCGAAGTTCTTTGGGAATAATTCCCATGCAATAAATTAAAATAGATAAATGATAGTCCCCAGTGATCTCCATGCATGGTTAACAAGGGCAAAAAAGAAAAAAAAAGCAATGTTTGCACAATAATCTCCAAGAAATGGATGTCGAGATAATTTTTAGTACCATACAGTGTCAATGGTTTATTAGGGCAAAAGTACCAACTTTGTCCCTGATGACTCAGCAAAAATCATCACTGAACAAGTTTAATTTCGGGGAGGTTTGAGAAACACAAGTATGCTTCAGCAAAAAAAATCATGTTACGTGAGGAAAAAGTGACGTCGGAAACATCAACAAAATATAAAATAGAACTGATGTTCATGAAAACCTTTAATTTGAAAAATAAAAAAAATAAATTATTTAAAAATATATAAATTAACAGACATGTGATAAGAAAGAACCATGTTTATTGGATTATATTAGCTTCTCAAATAGCATTGTTCAATAGTAACCACAAATTTAGTATGTATTGTGGATCTCTATCTCGATCTTGGCCGATCACATCTACAGCATCAATCAAAGAACTTTGGAAATCAGACTTTAGCAGTCAGAAAAAATCAACGAAGACATATGGACGATAGCTCAAGCCTCATACCTAGCCGAAGTGTTCATCTTGGCTCGGTCGAAATTCATTTAGGTCAGACGAGCTGACCAACGCTTGTGGTGCACAGCGGGCTTCGTTGACATGATCCACCCCATTTCTAGTTTGAAAAAATTCAGATAAAAAAAAATATCTCCATGATTGGGTCACGCCCCAAAAGGAAAGAACTCCTACCAGCCCAATCTACACACAATAATTGGGAATCAGCCAAGACTCCATGGCGTATATGACTCCAACTCTCCCTCCATAAATAGAGGGGTGTGGAGACCCCTCAGGTAAGCCCTCAACTCTTGTTCTCTCCTTCTCATTATTCTCCATCTCCTAACTTGAGTATCAAAGGATCCTCACCGAGAAATGCTCCGATAAGGCTTTTTTGCAAGTCCTCGAGTCGAAACTCAAGAGCATCCCCAGCACACCATCACCTCGTCTGTCTGACCTCAAGTGCAAGAGCTAGGCGCAACATTGGTGCTAGAGAAAGAGCCCCCTAACTAGTTTCGAGATTTCAATCTGAGAAAGAAAATTCGCCCAAGATCACCATGAGGCCACGATGAGGAGCATCAAATGCATCATACCATTCGAATGAGGTACGGACCAACAACGTTCAGCAGGAGAATGCCGCCCCTGACCCAATCTAGGAAAATTCTCCTCCACCACCAGCACCAGTGGTTTCCCAAGAACAATAATAGCATCGTCCAGCAGGATTTATCTATTGTGGTACGAAGAATGCAACAGGCCTCCGTGCCTCAGCCCGCCCCGAAGGATCCATAGGAAGATGGGGCAGATTGGCCAATCGATTCCCATCACATAGCTCGAGGGTGGGTGCTAGTCGTCTTAGCTAACCACCTAGTCCCAATCAAGGAAGGTGCAGGCACTCGCCGACCCCGCTGTCGAGGAGAGACTCTATGTTGGGTAATTTCTCTCCTTGTCACCATTCAACACAAGTGGATGAGATGGAAAGAAAGCTCCAGAAGATGCAATGTCGAATTGATGCATTGCAGAATCAGGCCCTACAGCAGCAAGATATGGAGCTCGGCTTCAACATCGATCCTCCATTCACCAAAAAAATCAAGGACGAGCCTCTGCCGCCTCGATTCAAAATATCTTAAATAGAACCCTGCGATGGGGCTAATGACCTTGCAGATCATTAGAGAGTTTTAAATCTTTAATGCTCCTACATGGAGTGACTGATGCCATCCTCTACTAAAATTTTTCTTGACTCTAAGGAAAGCAGCCCAATACTGGTATTCGACTCTTTAGCCGAATATAGTAAGCTCCCTTAATCAGTTTGGTCGAATGTTTATCACATACTTCATTAGTAGTCATTGACAGCATCGGAATTTAAATTTTTTGGTTAGTATCAAGCAGTGGAAAAATGAATCTATTCGAGACTAAACCAACTGCTTCAATGCTGTGACCTTGGAGATGTGAAACTTAGATTAATCTATGGCTATGACTGCACTCAAGGTCGGACTCCTCCAAAATGACCTCCTCTTCTCGCTCAACAAAAAGTACCCAAAAGATTTTGTCGAAATGCTAGAGTGAGCTAAGAGGTGTGCTTATATAGAAGAAGCTTAAGACCAACAAAAGGAGAACCCCGATGGCAGATTGCAATCAAAGAATGATCAGAGGAAGAAAAAAGATAATCGATGGGTGCAACATCGATGCTTCGAGCAAAGGTCCCATCGATTTTGAACTCCACTTTGGAGAGATCGAGCTAGATCTCCTCCTAGACGACATCGATCTAGAACTCCTCTATGAAGGTTTTCATAATTTTACTCTACTTAATACCCCACGGGCATAAATATTGATGGAGATAGAGCACTAGGAAGAGCTCCCAAGGCCAAAAAGGATGACTACGCCAGCACGAGTAAGGGATGGAAGGAAGTATTATAGGTACCATCGGGATCATGGCCACAATATAGGGAAATGCTGGCAACTCAAGGAAGAGATAGAAGCACTCATTCATCATGGGCGACTCCAATACTATATTGATAACCAACCAAACTAAGAAGAACCTAGAGGTGATCCTTCACATCGTGAAGACTCTCAGAGCAACCGACCGATAGCAGAGAAAATCCACACCATCTCTGGAGGACAGTTCGGCCATACCCCTCCTAAATCAAACCAAGTTGAAGATAAAGAGCTAAAGAAGAGAAAGGTTGGCGATGAGATCATTTTCTCCTAAACTGACCTACAAGAAATCAAATGTCTACACGATGATTCTGTGGTCATGGCATTAAATATTTTGAATTATAATATATACTGCATTTCGGTTGATAATAAAAGTTCAATAGATGTTTTATTTTATGATGCTTTTGTATAAATGGGCTTGAATTCTAGACAGATAGCAAAAAAGAGCTCTTCTTTTGTTGAATTCTCCGGCAACACAGTGCCCATAGGAGCTATTTCTCTCCCCATGGTGGCAAGGCGAGCTTAGAAGTAGGTCACTACCGAGGTGAACTTTTAAGTTGTAAAACCCAACTATTCATACAATGCTATACTAGGTTGCCCCATGCTGAATTCTCTTCAAGCTGTGGTATCAACCTATCACCTAACGGTGAAGTTTCCAACTCCTCATGGCATCGGTGAGCTTCAAGGTAATCAATAGCTAGCAAGAGAGTGCTACATGGCGACTCTACGAGGAGAAGCACTTGAAGAGCGCCACCCTATAGAAGAACTAGACATTCGAGATAAGCTAGCAGAACAGAGGGGTCAACCAGTAGAAGATCTCATTCTAGTATTAGTGAATGAAGCTAGCCCAACCAAAGTTGTTAAGGTCAGCTCCAACCTACATGATGAGGATCGTCAATACCTCACCTCATTTCTTCGAGCCAACGTAGATGTATTCACATGATCGGCCTCTAAAATATCAGGCAAAGATCCAGAGGTTATTGTTCACCACCTGAATGTAGATTTTAAGCATCATCTGATCAGACAAAAAAAGCAAAGCTTCACCCCCGAATGGCTGAAAAACCATAGAAAAAGAAGTTGATAAGCTCTTGAAGGCCGGTTTCGTTTGAGAGGTTTATTATTCGGAGTGGCTGGTCAATGTGGTGCTAGTCAAAAAAGTGAATGGTAAATGACGCACGTGTATCAACTATACTAATCTTAATATGACATGCCCCAAGGATAGTTATACCCTACCTCGGATCGACCAGTTGGTGGATGCAACCTTGGGCCACCAACTCCTATCTTTTATGAATGCTTTTTCTAACTACAACCAAATCTGTATGTCCCCCGAGGATGAGGAGAGAATATTTTTTTATTATGTATCAAGATTTTTTTTGCTATAGGATCATATCGTTTGGCCTAAAAAATACAGGAGTAATCTATCAACAGCTCGTCAACAAGATCTTCAAAGAGCAGATTGAAAGAAATATGGAGATATACGTGGATGATATGGTCGTTAAAAGTAGAGTTGCCAAACACCACATCACCGAACTTGAGGATACATTCACGATGTTGTGACACTTTCAAATGAAGCTCAATCCCAGTAGATGTACTTTTGGAGCTACCTCCGATAAGTTTCTCAGCTTTATGGTATCATAGTACGGAATCGAGGCCAACCCTGAAAATATCCGAGCTCTTTAGGAAATGAAACCTCCCAGGACCATCAAAGAAGTGCAATGTTTGATGGGAAGGATCGCAGCACTTAGCAGGTTCCTCTCCAGGTCGGTCGAAAAAAGCCTCCCATTTTTCAAAACCCTTAAGCAGGTAAAAAACTTTCAGTGGTTAGAGGAGTGCCTAGCCACGTTCAATAAGCTAAAAAAAATTCGACTCACGGCACTCCTGAGCAAGTTAGAACCCGAAAAGATCCTATATCTATATCTTGCGGTCTTGCCTTTAGCAATTAGCTTAGTCCTTATTCGACAGGAAGCAAAGACATAGAAGCTTATGTACTATGTGAGTCGGGTTCTCTAGGATGTTGAGGTCAGATATATAAAGCTAGAAAAGATAGTTTATGCCCTCATAATATCCTCGAAGAGACTACATCCATACTAGACTACATCCATACTTTTAGGCACATTTTATCATCATTCTTACCAATCGACCAATCAGGATGGTACTCCATCGATCTGAGACTTCAGGTCGGCTTACCAAGTGGGCCATTGAATTGAGAGAGTTTGACATAAAATATCTCCCTAGGCCATCTATCAAAGCTCTTGGCTGATTTTATTTTGGGATGCACTATTCCGAAAGAAGGGACGAACAATAAATCAGAAGTTGTGATACTCAAGGAGTATTGGGTCCTTCTTGTGGACAGCTCCTCCAATATAGTAGGCTCGAGAGCTGGGCTGATTCTGATCAGTCCGAATGGAGTGGTCACTGAGTATGCCTTGCGCTTCGGATTCACAGCCTCAAATAATGAAGCCGAGTATGAAGCTTTAGTCACCGGCCTCAAGATAGCAAAGGAAATGAGAGTTTGTTTGAGGGTTCATAGTGACCCCTAGCTCATCGTCGACTACATGCAAGAGAAGTATAAAGCACAAAAGCCTAATATGATAAAATACCTATAGAAAGTGAGGGACCTCACTTCTAACTTCGTCACCATGAATATTCAACAAATTTCAAGATCAGAAAATGCAAGGGCTGACCTTCTGTCGAAGCTTGCCACCCTCAAAGTTGCTAACCTAAAAAAAAATTCATACCTAGAGACTTTAGAACACCCAAGCATCGAATAGGCCCCAATGATGCAAGCACATCCTGAGCCGAGCTGAATAGATCCAATTATCTGGTATCTGCAAGATGGAGTGCTACCAGCTGATTGAGAGGAAGCCAAGAAGCTGAGACATCTCATGCCTCAATACCTAATGTACAATGGGAAGCTACATAAAAGGTCATTCTCGCTAACATTACTTCAGTGCCTTTGCCCCTTGAAAGTAGAATACATCCTCTGAGAGATTCATGAAAGAATCTGCGCAATCATCTGGAGGGTAGGGCACTTGCTCACAAAGTACTTCGGCAAGGCTATTTCTAACCAAGCATGCAGAAGGATGTAGCTAACTTAGTGATTAGGTGTGACCAGTGCCAGAAGCATTCTAACATCCAATGCCAGCCATCAACCCTTAGCTCCGATCACCATATCTTGATCTTTTGCCTAGTGGGGAATAGATATCCTTGAACCTTTCCCCATCGTAGCTGCACAGAAGAAATTCTTACTCAATGCGATCGACTACTTCATAAAGTGGATGGAAGTAGAAGCACTGGCGACCATCACCGAGGCTAAAATCCATGACTTTGTATAGAAATTCATTATTTTTTAGTTTGGCTTACCTCGAGCCATCATCACAAACTATGGGCACCAATTTGATAATATGAAGTTTGCAAAATTTTGTAGTAGCCTTTGGATTTTACAATGTCTTAGTTCAGTAGCTCATCCTCAAAGTAATGGTGAAGCTAAAGTAACCAATCGGATCCTATTGCAAGAACTCAAAGTAAGGCTGGACCGAGTTAAAGAGCTATGGATTGAGGAGCTTTATAATGTACTTTGGATTTACCGCACTACGCAATAAGTTCCTATCAGAGAGACATCTTTCAATCTTCCTTTTAGGACCGAAGATGTGATACTCCTAGAGATCAGTCTACCTTCGCTTTGAGTGGAGAAGATCAAAGAGGAAAGCAACTTAGCCGGGCTAAGGGAGATTCTGGACCTATTGAAGGAGACCTAGGAATGAGCCCAAATTCGGATGGTGAACTACCAACAAAGAATGGCCCGATACTACAACTCGAGGGTCAGAGATAGAGCATTTCAGGTGGGAGACTCATCCTTCAAGAAGCTGAGGTATCTCATCCAATTGAATAGGAGAAGCTTGCACTAAACTAGGAAATCCCATCTCGCATTGATGAAGTGGTGCGATCGAGAGCGTATCGACTTCATCGGCTAGATGGAACTCTAACAATCTATGTATTTGCTATCCTTGAATTATAATTTTCATTGAATTAGCAATCAAAGTCTCTATCTTGTAGATCTAGATATTTTTATAGAGTTTGTCGAATGTGCGCTCCTCATCGATTGACGAGCTAAGCAGAATGCATCTCCAAATCTCTCCAGTGCACGCTCCTTATCCACAGACGAGCTGAGTGGAATGTATCTCCAAATCTCTCTAATGCATGCTCCTATCCATGGATGAGCTGATGGAACACATCTCCAAATCTCTCCATTGTGTGCTCCTTGTCTTAGGATGAGCTGAGTGGAATCTATCTCCAAATCTTTCTAATATGCACCCCTCATCCATAGACAAGCCAAGCAGAATGCATCTCTGAATCTCTCCAACGTGCAGTCCTCATCCATAGATGAGCTAAGCAGAACATATCTCTGAATCTCTCTAATGCATGCTCTTCATCTACGGACAAACTGAGTGAAATACGTCTTCTCCAAATTTCACTGGCCGTTACTCTGTCTGCGGATGAACCAAACGGTGGTCATAACCATGGTCAATTTTGGGACCTCATCCACATATAGCCTGATCTGGCATGACTAAAGGCGATTATTGTGACCTTGGTTAATGTCACTTCATCCTCATAAGGAAACCTACTTAGACCAGAGACCAGACTAGACAATCTTAAAAATTTGATCTCCAAAACTTGCGAGCCTATAGCAATGAAATAGACAGCAAGAATGGGGAAAAGGTGTGGTGCAAAAAGATAAACTTGCATTAAAGAAAAAAAAAATTTACAACTTTCGAATGGGCTCTCTACAAAAGTACCTTGGCCAAGATCGAGGAGTATCAAAAACAAGAGAGAGAAAGGGCCGACCATTGATCTAGCTCAGACATACCCAAGCCTAAATACAAAAAGAAGGGGAAGTTTTAAGCTTCGTAAGAGGTGTTCGAATCCTTGACGAGATTGTCAGGATCCGGAAGCACGATTACAGTCGGAGGATGAACTAATGCTATATCCTCGACTGCTTGAACCTCACCGCATCCCAGACAAAATCCTTCCTCAGTGTGTGCCTCCCCCTCCCCGACGATCTCGATTGATTCCTCTTCCTCCTCACCATCCGACTCTAGAGGTCTAAGGTTGTGGTTAAGAAATTGACTTCGAACTTTCACCTTGAAGTCCACCAGTCCCTGTAGATAGGACTCAAAGGCAAACTCCAGCTTGATCATCCAAAACTCCTCTGAAGAGTGGAATGCCTTGACCACAGTGGCCTTGTCAGCTTCTAACCTCTTCTCTCACTTGCTAGTCACCGCATTCAAGTGGGCCTCAGTGTCGCCTTTAGCCTTGTTAACCTCAGCCTCCAGCCATTTCACCTCGGCCTTCAGGGACTTGACCTCCTCCTCAGCCACTACCTTCGAAAGCATGACCTCGTCCGCCCTTTTATTAGCTTGTGAGACTCGATCTTCCACTTGGATGGCCTTGTCTTTGGCTTCCTTCATAATTTGTCAGGCTTCTTGGATTACACTAACGAAGTAGTCCACATGGTGGACGAGCTAAAAAAATAGAAGAAACAAAAAGAAGTGGGGTGATAGAGAAAATCGATGATGACGATGATAGAAGTGAAAAGATGAAAGCTTGGAGGAAGTTCGGGACTTACCTAGAGGAGGGAGTCATATGAATCTTTAACACAAAAGGCAGAACCTTTTGCATCCAACACCTTGGCATCGACCGACGTTATTGCAGTCCTAAGAAGATCTCAGGTGACCCAATAGTCTTCAGAGCCCAACCTATCATTACGGGTTTCGAACTCTGACTGAGCTGAGGGTCTTGGAGAAACCTCAGTCGGGAGATCAAGCGGGTGAGAGGACATTCGCATCGAGATCCGAGGAGCGGCTAAACTTTGGTGCAACAACAAAGTGGAAAATTTAGGGATTGACTCCCTCGGAGCAACGAATTTAAGAGGCATCATGAGTTGAGCCCCCAAGGAGGCCTCCTTCCTTCGAGGAGCTCAAGCTGGTGTAGAGGAGCCACCAACGGTAGGTTGGGCAAGCACCATGTCACCTCGACCCCATTTTGGAGTAGGAGCTGCAATCAAAAACTTCTTCCTCTTTACAGTTCGGTGAAGAGCTTTGATGTCTTCGAGCCTCATCTCTAAAAAAAATATAAGGAGTTAGTCGAGATAAGCAAAGAGGAGAAATACCCAAAAACCTGGTTGGCTTACTCTAGAGGTCAGTCGGGCTCAACCCAACTTTGTATAATGTCTCCTTGGAGAGGAGTCCAGAAAGTGGAGGAGCAGCTTCGCTGAAGATGAGCTTCAATAAGTCCTCAGCATCACGTAGAATCGAAGCCTTAATCACTAACCTCTGAGGTCGACCCCATGATGTATGGAAGTCTTAGGGTTGCTCAATTGAGACAAAGAATTATCACTCCTTCAGAGGAAGAAAAATCTTGAAAAAGACATCGCCCCTTTTGAAAAGAGGCACACCACCATCCAACCTCTTTAGAATGCTCCCTTAGTATGAAGCACGTCCTGAAGAGGTAGATGATCAGTTCCATCCAGAGGAGAAGACAATGAGCTAGGAAGGCTATGATTAAACGCCATGAGTTTGGAGCCACACAGCATGGGGTTATCTGATATACATTAAATAATTCTATGATCAAAAAATGAAGAGGCAACCTAAGCCTGGCTTTAAGAGACTCTTCGTAGAGCCCAATCTGACCTCAAGTTGGGAGAGCTATCTGGTCCTCGAAACTAGAAACTTTCAATCTAAAATCAGAAGAGATTTGGTATTTAAGTTGTAAAACATCTAAGTCCTCCAGGGTGAGGATAGAGGCCACACAGAAAGGGCCAAAGTTGGGGATCTCCATCACCTCAGATTCATCTAGGGAGCAGCCAACATTGGATGTTTGGCCTGCATCTGTCAAGCCTTCACATGAGGTCCAGATGGATGGGGATGAATCCAAGGTGCTCATCCTTAGAAAAGAGAGAAAAACTGACCTAAGAGATGATCGAGCTAGTCCTGAGGTCGAAGTCAAGGTCGAACAATGGATCTCAGTTATGGTCGAGGAAAATTGGATACTGACGGTGATCACCAGAGTTAGCCTGAAATCACCTCTCCTCTTGCTCAGAATAGTAAAATAGTAAAAATAAGAAGGACCAAGGGTGACATGCACCTATTTATAAGAGCTTGGATAGCTCTGATCTAAAGATGATTCACCTCCCACCATTGATGTTCACCAACTAGCAGCACCCGATTGGCCACAATGAAGCTCACACAGATCCAAAGATTTGATGGCCTAGACAAAAATTGACTCACCAAACAGCACTAATCTTCGACATGTGTCAGTAGTTAAAACTCCAAGTGGTAGCTTAGTGAAACCAACCTCGAATCTGGATCTACACTCTCTTCAATCGATCTCATGCAAGCTCGAGCTCGAGAGTAGGGGGCATTTATTGTGGATCTCCACTTCGGCCTTGATCGGTCGCATCTTCAGCATCAACAAAGAACTTCGAAGATCATACTTCAGCATCCAGAAAAAATCAGTAGGGGATATGTGGATAGCAGCTTAGACCTAACCGAGGTGTTCACCTCGGCCTGACTGAAGTACATTTAGGTTGGAGTGAAACGACCTACACTTGTGGTGCACAGTGGACTTTATTGACAAGATTCACCCCATTTCTAGTTTGAAAAAGTCTAGATAAAAAAAAAATCTCTATGATTGGGTCATACCTCAAAAGAAAAGAACTTCCATCAACCCAATCTACGCACAATAATCGAAAATCAGCCAAGACCCCCTTTATAAATAGAGGGGTGCGGAAACCTCCCAACTAAGCCCTCAACTCCTGTTCTCTCCTTCTTGTTGTTCTTCATCTCCTGACTAGACTGTCGAAGGATCATCGTCGAAAAATGCTCCGACAAAATTTTTTTATAGATCCTCAAGTCGAAGCTCAAGAAGCATCCTTAGAGCATCGTTGCCTAGTCCGTCCGACTCCAAGTGCAAGAGTTGGATGCAATAGTATGCAACATTATTTTAGCATACACTGTATCTATTCTTATCCTAAAAACCATATTAAACCAACTATATTTTTCAACTTTTTAATTCCTATTAGTTATCACCTTAATTAGGTTTTTCTAGAAAATTGAAACTTGAGTTATAGAAAAGGGATTCTGAAAAAGCCAGGTTATAAGCAAGAATCTAAGAGAGAACTAGGGTATGATAGTTTATCGTATGATTGGAGGTATAATAAGAGACTATGATCATGTTGTTTTTTAAAATATATTCTACATCTAAGTTTTTTTTATTCTAACTAGTATGAGAGAAGAGGAAAAATATGTAATATATATCATGTGAGTAGTAACAGTGCTTTTTTTTTTGTGCATACTTATAGCATTATTTGGTCAAGCCTACTATAAAGAGATTTAACTTTCTTTTTTTGTGTGTTGTGTGTGTGATAGAGAGAGAGAGAGAGAGAGAGAGCCAGTGTATTAAGTGCTCTTCTTTTTTGCATCTAAAATTTGTCTTCCTCTGCATGGACTTCTGCCTATCTATCAAAACAGCCATGATATTTTGCCTTTAGCCCTTTATTGTCGCAAGACTCCAAAAAGATGATGACATAGATAGAATTGGATGCCGTCCACATTCTAAGATACCAAAAAGAATCTGCAAAAAAAGTCCACCCTCATCGAGATATTCCAATGAGGGACCCTCCGATGCTTAAGTTAACTAGAGCTTTGAGAATAGTAGAGAGAAACAAGAAAATATGTGGAAGAGCAAAGTGCTCTTCTCCTGATTTTCCTTCTAATTTAGCTTGCTTACCTCAAGATCTCTTTTGTACCTCTTTTATATGGAGGTTGAGCCGATAGACTACTAGTCAGAATCTGTAGATTTGTTAGGTCTAATTCTCTAGACTATTGGATCATGTTCTGACCATTTAATGAGGTAGAAACTCTGTCAGCCCACCTTTAGATCAAGATTGTTAGTCATGGATGACTATCACGGGCTTAACCCGCATAAGTAGTTGAGTCGATTGCCCTGGGTCCATATCTAGTGTGACTTCTCTAGGTTGCCTTGGGCGCATCCCAAAGAAAAGGGGTCTGTATGGTCAGTGAGTCACCTCCATAACACTTGCCCCTCACTTCTGAATTCAAAATGACTTTTTGACTTCGGACAAAGGAAGTAGTCAATCCAACAGCTAGCCATCGATCTAGTTCCCTCTTGGAAGTGTCTGCTTTATTACACTCGGACAAAAAGGCTTCTAGGAGTTGACAATGTGTCGTTTTATGATCCGCACCATCATTATTAGAGAATGGAGGTCGAGAAGTCATCGAACAATGCCTTGGAGGGAAGAGATCTGGAGATTGCTTATGGATTGCCGGTACTCACCATGTGTCCACTGCTAGTAGGCTGTGAGGTGCGCTCTATAGATTGCCTCACATGAGTTGATTTGGGAAGGATGAGATGAAGGGCCATGAAATTCGATGCCTTCAAAGTTGGTCAGGTGGTAGGATCTGATGATTCGATGGCCGAATCAACATCGTCAGTGGCCTGCATAAATAGACTACTCATCTAGTCAGATTTTCTACCATCTAATCATCAATTGCTCTCTTATTATTGTAGCTATCGGGGGAAGACTTCTTCCTCTTGCTGATGTCATTTTTGTTGGAGATCACCTTGCTTTTCTTATCCTGAAGTGATGAAGCCGTCGCTCTCATCCATCAAATTGGTGGTGAAAAAATGAGGATGAGATCTTTAGATGGAAAATCTTCATCTAAGAGGCTGAGGAGTATCCAACTAGAGTTTCCTTCTCCTGCTCTATTGCAGTCCCTGAGAGCATCAAGTGAAAACCTTGTGGAGACCAGGTATGAGTCGGTAGTGGTCGAGTTGCGACAGTCTGCTGCATCAGTGACCTCGAAGCCATTTCAGACTCCTCTTCTCTCTGGCCTTGCCCAGTCTTCTCCTAGGCTATCAAATGGGTCGAGAGACCTAGGATGAGCCCTACCCTACCTGGAGGTGAAGGGGATTCGCCACCACTGTAGAGTCGACATGGAAGGATGCCTCCATGCTTCCAGACCATCAACTCAAGCAGGAGCTAGTAGAGTCAATTCTGATGCCAGTTGATCGACTAGAGAGGGAGGCTTGCCCCTCAAACAAGATCATAGGAAAAAAAGAAAGAAGAGTTTAAAATTTTTCATGAATTATTAATTTTAGATTTATTAACATAATAAATCAAACTTTCAAATTTAAAAACTAATTTTTAGATCTAAAAAATAATGCATGAATATAAATTAATCTAAATTTTATATCTAAAAATAGTTTTTTAGATCTTGAAATCCATCGCATGAATTTCATCCATTCAGATTTTAGATCTAAAAATAGATTTTCAAATCATGAATTTCATCTCTTCGATCATGAATATTCTTAATTTTAGATCTAAAAATTAAATTTTTAATTCTAAAATCATCTTCATGATCAATTAAAATTCAAATCTTTAGATTGAAAAATCATTTTCAGATCTGATATCAAGATCTTAACCATGCATTAACGAGATGGCTCTGATATCATTGTTGGATTTTACCATCATGTGATGATAGGTATGCATGCAAAAATTTTAAAATTTTTAACACATACAAAATACGCAGTAAAAATAAAAATTTTTATATTACTTCAATGTTATTCTAGGACAATCATTCAATATAATGTTCTATCGTTATATTAGGACAACATTATGTTAGATAATATTAAATAATTTTTTAATTAGATCTAATCTAATCTAGCATGCATAGAGATCAAATCTCATAATGCAGACATCATCATAGATGCAAGATAAAAAAACTAGAAGGAAGGATCTGAATTTTAGCTTTGCATGGATAGATCGTCACTGCGATCCAATGATCCGATGATCTGAGGATGTCTTCGAGGTTCATTTGTAGCCGCACAAGTATCCGACCTCTATGGATATCCATTGAGGCTGATTTGATCATGAGATCTCGATCTCATCGAAGTGCTAGCTCTCTTGTAGAAATCGCTCCATGGATTATCGAATCAGTTTAATTTTTTAATTTTCTTCTCAAGAAAATCAAACAGATCAATAGAAAAAATTTGAAATCAGATCAAATCTAATTTTTTTCTCACTTTTCTCTTCTCAAGAGAAAAATCAAGATCTACAGAAGAAAACAAGAGATCAGATCTCTTGTTCTTTCTTCTTGTCCAACCCTTGGACTATATAGATCTTAGTTTAGGAAGAGGAGAACCGTCCATCTTATGGATCAAAAAAAATAAATCAGATCAAATCTAAATTTTATCATGTCCAACTCTTGGACATCTTTGAGAGAGAGGAAGAGGGAGACATGTCCGACTCTTGGTCATAAGAAAGAGATAGGGAGTTATCTTACAACAGCCAACATTTGGTTGTAAGAATTAAAGGATAGGCAGAAGAGGCGCCCACCATTTCCACGTTGAGAAGCGTTATGCCCAAGCCTTGGGCGTCACACCTTTTGTTCCATGCCAATCTCTACCTCTTGGGGGGTCCAAAGATATTCTCATCTCATCTAGGGCATCCCTCCTTATCTCCATCTATTTAAAGTTCAAATTAGGGTTTGAATTAGATTAGGATAAGGACTCCCATCCTGCCCATAATTTTTCTCCCCTAAAAATTCTCCACGCCCTCCATATCTCATGCCCTCCCCTTCTTAACATGAAACCTTTCCACGTGAAAACCATTAGGTGTGAAATTATATGTGGGGTGTGGGCTCTTAAGTTGGCTTGATCTCCTCTTTGTTTGATTTAATCAAGGTCAAGTCCAAATCCAATCAAAATTGGATTCCTATTTAGGTTAGGTTAAGTCCAATCCTATTAGACTAATGAAACCCAATCCATGTCAAATTAAAATCTTATCTAATCAAATTAAATTTGATTTAATTTGACTAAGATCCTATCCAAATCAAACATGGCTAAAGATTAGGTCAAACCTAATCTAAATAGGTTTGGGTCTAGTATCCATTAAATATAATCCCATTAGATTAATGAAACCTAATTTTAGTCAAACTCAAATCAAAACTAATCAAATTAAATCTGATTAGGATCCAATCCTAATATTTGATCAAGTCAAATAATATGCAACAATTGTAATTAAGTTCTCCTATAACTTACTAACTCTTAGCAAATCCTCAATGTAATTTTTATATTTAAGTCCAATAATCAATCAAATTGATAATTAAGACCACTTATAATTTATGATTCAAAATCATGATTCAACAATCTGATCAATCAAGATCTTTTTTACAGATGATCCCATAGGTTCTATTATGTCTAGTAGTAAGAAATATTTTGATCTCTATCAATATATCATTAAAACTTCTTTCAATAGATTGAAATAATTCTAACGCACCAATCGAGAATTATTGACCATCAAAATTATTTTTGTTAGTCACATAATCCATCAGTGATACCTAGTAGCATGTAATGGCAACCCAGCAGAGTAAAAGGACTAACCTCTAGATGTAGTTACTGTATGATTCAGTTCTTCTATCATGAGTCTCAATTAGATGGAGATTATAAAAAACTCATCAAACTCCATCGTCTATCATATGTAAGATTTAATCAACTCGAGTTCCAATCATAAAATCTCATAAAATTTTTTTTTCATAATTCACTATGTCGTGGCCACGATCTTATAAACTCAGCATCATAAATTTCATAGGACTATTTCTTAACTACTAAGGTTGATAGATCCCTTCAAGTGCGCATCCTACTGCTACAGCGAATCTACTGTAGCCAACATATACTGTAAGAATCTAAATGACTAGGAGATCAAGTTTATATATAGTCAAACTACAGTAATCTCACTGTAAGTAGCCGAAGCACTACAGATCTAAGAACCACTCATACAACTATAGCATCGAGAATATCACTAACGAGTGAGTATACATCCAAATGACTTCTCATGTTGATCATACTCAGTGCTGTTGTTCTCTAACAACCACCTACACTCTTGCTCTAGTATCTCCATACTATAGACTTGAGACTCGTCTATCCTAAGAAAAGTAATCCGTACACCAATCTTACCGGACAATCATCATTTTCATGATGATCCTACGATCGAAAGTAATTGAAAATTTAACTATCAATAACATATACCTCAAATTCTCAACTCTTGAGAATATGTATTATCATCTCATTAATTTTTTAGGTGATTCATGGACACATATACTATATGAATGAAATTTACTGTCCTAACAAATTAGGTCAAATATAAAATTATATCTTAAAAAAAATTAATGTGTCGGTCTGATTCACTTCTAGGACATACATTTAACAATCTTTCACTTGAGCTAAAGTCAATCTGCCATAAACCTAAGCCCCATCTTCTCAAATATGTGCTTTGGTCCTGGCTGGCTAAGTCGTTTGGTTAGTGGGCCCATCATGTTTCATTGGATCTATTATAATCCTTGAAGTTTTACTACTCGAAATAGTCACAAATAATATCATTCTTATTGTGCTTAGAATTCTGGTAAGATCTTGACTCTTTAGCTAGAGCTATGGCGCCTATGTTGCCAAGGAATAGTATTGCATCATCTCATAATATTACATCGAGTTCTGCAACAAACCAGAATACCTCCTTAGCTACCTCATAAGCAACATCATACTCAGCTTCTAAAATCTGTAATGATCGATTATTTAAAATTCTTTCAATTTATCGAATCTCATTGCTTAAGGAAACACGTCCTAATGTAGACTCTCTGCCATCAACATCAGACTTAAAGTCTGAATCTGTGAATCCTTGTGTCCTCAACTTTTCTTCTCCTCTCCAAGACCATGAACATATTCTAAGTACTTCTCAAGCACTTAGCAATATTTTTTATAGTTATCCAATACTCTCAGCCTGGATTGAATTGATATATGCTCGTGACACTCACAGCAAAGTCTATATCAGGTCATGTACATAATATAGTATACATGGTGCTCGCTTTTATCAAAGCATAAGGGATCTAGCTCATATACTATATCTCCTCAAATGTATTGTAACACATCTCTTTAGAGAGATCAGTCTCATGCCTAAAGGGTAGAAATCCTCCTTGGAGTTTTTCATGCTGAACCCCTTCAGCACCTCCTTTATGCACATCTTCTGTGAAAAGTCTAGCATCTCCTTAGATCTATCTCATAGACTTAGATCTATCTCATAAACATTTATTGAATGCTTTTCTAAGATCTTTTATAGAGAATTTATTTGGACAATCAAATTTTAAATCAATGTTAACATAACAATAACTTTTCTTATTAGGAAGATGTCATCTACGTACAATATGAGGATCATGGCAATACTCTCACTGACCTTCTTATAAACACATATTTCCCTCAAGGAACATTTGATCATATCAAATTCATGTTCCTTATCTCCCATAAGGAATACTTCATGTATGTCCTCTATAAAAATACCTAAGTATCTTTTAGTAGGATCAAAGATTGAACTAGATATATGAGATCAAAGAGAGACTACATATACTGTCTCAATATAAATAGGTTCTTTAAATTCTATAACTTATTGCTTTTTAAGAGACTTTCTCTTTTAAGTTCAGTTTTTCTCCCACTATCCCATCATGGATAAACAATTTCTTCAAGAACATATCATGTCGGGTCACATTCATATTGTGATCTTTCAGAAGAAAAATAGTATTCCTAAAATCCTTTGGGATACCTTGAAATGAGTCGCATAGACCTAACCTCTAACTTATCCACCTGCCGTCGCTGGACATGGGCCGGACATCGTGAATCATGCCACATCTCATGCGGTATGATAGAAAAAATTTAGAGAAAACTCTATTCAATAAGTAAAGATTATTCTTAAAAAAAAAAGAGAAGATCAATGATGCTCATTATGGACTGGACTATATCGAATAGAGTCAATTTCTCCTCACCGACGTCCTAATCGAGTTGAGGTACACCAAGAAGAGTCCATTATGAGACTATGTTCTTTTTTTGAGATAGGTTAGAAACTTTCACTAAGATATATACCTCCTCGATCTTATCGAAGAACCTTAAGAATTTTTTAATTTACTTCTTTACTCATATCTAAATTTTTTGAACCTTTCAAAGCTTCAGATTTGTATCTCCATTTGTACATATATTGTAAAAGGTCACCGGCATAAGTAATGAAGTAAAGAAAATCATCTCTGACCAGCTCATCAAATGGGCTACATACATCACAACATATCAGGGTAAGTATATTAGTGGTCCGCACCCCATATCCCACAAAGGGTAGTTTGGCCATCCTTCTTTGAATGTAGAATCCATAAATCAAAAACAACTCAAGAGTCGATGAGCCTAGGAGCTCATGCTTTTTCAATTTATTTATTCTATCCTCTCTAATATAGTTAAGCTTGAGGTGCCACATATACTTTGGATCTATCTCATCTTAGGATCTCTCAGATCTTATAGCACTTATTATCTACTCAGATACCAATATCGAGTAGATCCAACATACCTTCTCAAGGCATCTACCCTATTCCTTTTCTTTAGGTTTACTAGGTATATAGGAATCCTTCCTCTTAAATTTTCAAGGTCCCATCATTAGTCACCAACACGTCCAACAACTTAGCCAAGGTGCAATCGATTTTGTTCATGTGGTAGTTTATTATAAACTGCCCATGTGAACTGATAAAAAATTACAGGATCATATCCATTCTCAATTCTTTATGCATGGTCTGCCGAGCTTCTCAAGCTCATCCATGTTCTTAATCATTGTCAAACAATGATCATAAATTGATTACTCCTTGATCAAATTCAGACGGTTTGATAATCTAGAAATATCCTAGTTAGCTCAACTTCTTGAAACTTAAAACCCTTTTAGGTTTCTAAGCCAGTCTTTATAACTTGATCGGTTAGTCAATTGGTTCTAAGGTTGTGAGGATTAGAAACTGATTTATATCAAAGAATAAAAATTTCAGTTAAATAATTGTACTTGATTTATATTTCTTCTTGAAACTTTCAGAAATAAATAGGCTCCCATTATTTTTTCAAATCTCTCACATTCTCCGTGGAGATACGAAAACTCTTACACGACTAGGATTCCTAGTAGATACTATGGTCCCACAGATATACGTGTACCTCACTGTGCTCAATTATTGGTGACACGCTATATGGATGAATGGATAACTATTGTCAAATGCTTCTCAAACATGTTGCTCAAGGAAAGAAAAATTGTTTCTCTTCGGAAGGCCTAGGTTGCATCTAAAATTTTTTTTATTCATCTACATGATTAAAGATCAAATATTTATCTGAATAGTAGTAGAATCAGAGATTAAATTTCAAATAATCTGATATAAATCTTCATAGAGATCTGGATGTGCAGACCCTCTACTTCGCATACACGTCAGACGTCGCAGAAAAACAGGATGAACTCTAATCCAATCATCTTTACAATCCAATCAAATGAGAGAGGAGATGTACTGGTGTGACACCTCACACCAGCAAGTAGGATGCCAAAGAAGGATCCATGCCCAAGGGAAGAGGGGCGGTATCAAAAGGAAAGAAGAAGGCTCTTCTCTTCTCACGCCTCTCTCTCTCTTTTTCTCTTCTCTCAATCTGATTTATTTGCTATGCATCTATAGATAGAGATTCTCTCTATTTATAGATAATTTTTATAACTCAATAAGTATAAGAGTCTTAACTCAAATCTGATTTGAATCAGTCCAATACTATGAAAAAAAGATTCTTACATGAGATAGAATTACCATCGCTTATGATAACCAATTTGCACCTACTCCCTCACCCACATGGGATGCCCCAAACCAGCACCATTTCAGGTGTTGGTCAGCCCACATGAGAGGAGAATCTCAGTACAAGTAGGAATTCTCATATCTCATCAAAATAGATCCGATTCGAATCCAATTTCAAGCTGATTTGAAATAATTTCGAAAGGCTATCAATCTCAAATATTTTAGGACTTTTGTACCAAGCTAACTTAGATTTTAGATCCAATTAAGCTAAATTAATTTATATCTAATCTGAAATTAATTAGTACTTACATTCAATCTCTTATATGCTCCATAAATCATAGATCAGAAACTGTTTATCCCTGAGATCAAACCTGAACCTTATGTATAGTACTAGCTAGACATAGTCAACTCTTCAATCTCATTTGATCCATAACTTAATTTTCAATCAAGTTAGCTTATATATTTAATCAAGTCAAGTACTTTCAAATTAGATATATAAACATAGGCTAAATCCTTCCTACTTTATCTGACTTGTATGCATGACTCCATATGTTCAAACACTAAGCCGGTAGCATAGAAATCAATTTTAGCACTAATCGAGATACTATCTAGTAATGATTTTCGATGTCCAGATAGGTCGAATTATTGTAAAAAAATATTCTAGAATCCATACACATGGTTACCACATAATTCATCCTTTTGACCCTAAATGCTCTAGGATGGTTTCAAGTTAACTGTCAACCGAGATTGCTAATCCACATTATATTTCAACTTTTCAAATCTATCTCATAGATTACTCTGACCGAGGATTTGCTAAATTGAAATACAGCAATACATCAACTCCAATAATTCAGAGGAATCAATCCCATCTTGATCCACACACAAACTCCATAAGTACTTGACTGTACCCAATAGCCTTTCGTCACTGTATTAGAAATTCAGATAGTCCGACATCAAAGTACAGTGAATTGCTTGCAAGTCACTATAGTGATCTCATATTTGAAGGATACTTATATTCATGTGTTTCACGAGCAGCTCTTGACAGCAGAACGCTCAACAGGTGAGTCACTTATTCCATGATGATGTACTCTTACATCTCACCTGTATGCCATACCAGTGTCACCACACTCCTTGATTAAGAGAATAACCAACTCATATGGCACACAACGACCTCCACTTGATAAACATCATCATCCTGTAAAGATGTATCATTTGATCGTAAACTTGTTTAAGAACTATACGATAAATCTTCTCTTTATCGTATACTAGCATAGTTCTAAGGACTTTATCACAACACAAGAGTTCAAAGAAAATGTCACTTTTTGATAAAAAAATATTAAAATTTTTTTTATTTATTTATCAATAATTCATATACAAAGAGAAACTCAATCGTCACACGATTGATTTTAAGACATAATTTTCAACAATTGTAGTGATTGATCTCTAAGTCATGAAGCCTCACCGCATCCGATTATTGACCCAATCCTTAGTTAAGTCAGATCCATCATTCAATGCATAGGTAAAGCCATCATTAGGTCCCTCACTGTATCCGATTAATGGGCCCAACCCCATAATTATCTAGCAATATCTCATGCTAATAGGATAGTTGCGTCTTTCTGATGCAACTGAACCATTGTACCAGCCGAGAACAATCAATACTAGTAGAACGTCCGTACTTCTACAATGATGAAAGATCTAAGACTTAATATTTATGAAAATATTTAATTTAAATCTCTTTAATTTTAATTACTTATTTACATCCATGTAAATCCATAATTAACATGGATCTACTAGAGAGATCCTTACTTGGTTCACCAAGATCGAATGTAGGCGCAATTGCAACAAACATGGTGAACTTAAACCTAGGCACCCAATAAGAAATGTAATCGATCAAATTGGCCAGATAAGTTTAAGATTGATGGGAGGCTCTTCATGCAAATGCAACAGTCCTAATTAAGTAACCACCATTCTATCCCTTGTCTTAGACACCAATCGATCAATCAGTTCAAATTGGTTCAACCCAATTGATTATGTCATCAAAGATTGTAAATTGCTAACCAAATAATCGTACATTCATGATACAATCCTAATCCAAGGGTTTATAGTGATTAAAGATGATCACTCATGTATCCATGAAAGCACGCACATGACTATCTCATAGTCCTTACAATTATCTCATAATCCTTATAATTATCACATAATCTTTTATGTTCATGCTACAATTTCTTATGTTATTTGATCAATCTCTTTTCGTCCTAAGACAACCATGCAACATAATAATCTTCATTATGTCAAGACAACCTTATATTAGGATGAACTTAGATTGAGGCAACTAATTTGAATATATCTAAACTATCATTGATCACATCAAGATAGGTCTCTATCTATGAACATCATCATATGTATATAATAGAGATAGAATTCAAATCTAATAAAATTCACATCACATGAAAATTAGATTCAGAACTTTAGATGCTTGAACATAAAGATAAAATTCATATATAAAAATTCTGATTAAGCATAACATCGCATGGCTTTCACTAATCATTAAATTTAGATTTATTAACATAAAAAATTAAATTTTTAACTCCAAAAACTAATTTTTAGATCTGAAAAACAATACATGAAAATAAATTAATCTGAATTTTAGATCTAAAAATAGCTTTTTAGGTCTCGAATATCATATAAATTTCATCCATTCAAATTTTAGATCTAAAAATAAATTTTTAGATCATGAATTCTATCTCTTTGATCATGAACATTCTTAATTTTAGATCTGAAAATCAGATTTTCAGTTCTAAAATCATTTTCATGATTAATTAAAATTCAGATCTTCAAATCAAAAAATATTTTTTAAATCTGATATCAAAATCTTAACCTTGTATTAATGAGATGGCTCTAATACCACTAGTGAATTTTGCCATCACATAGTGATAGGTATGCATGCAGAAATTTTAAAATTTTTAACACATACAGAGTAGGTAGTGAAAATAAAAATTTTTATATTACTTTAATATTATTCTAGGATAATCATTCATCATAATATTCTACCATTATGTCAGGACAATCTTATGTTAGAATAATATTAAAATAATTTTTAATTAGATCTAATCTAATATAGCATGTATAGAGATCAAATCTCATAATCCATGCATCATCATATATGCAAGATAAAAATTTAAAAAAAAAGATCTGAATTTTACCTTTATGCAGGTAGATCTTCAATGCGATTGATGATCTGATGATCTGAGGATGTCTTCGAGGCTCTTTATAGCCATACAAGTATCTGACCTCTATGGCTATCCATCAAGACTGATCTAATCAGGAGGTCTCGATCTCATCGGGATGCTAGCTTTCTTACAGAGATCGCTTCCTGAATTATCAAATTGATTTATTTTTTTATTCTCTTCTCAAGAAAATCAAATAGATTTATAGCAGAAACTCGAAATCAGATCAAATTTGATTTTTTTCCCACTTATCTCTTCTCACAAAAAAAATCAATATCTGCAGAAAAAAAATAAGAGATTAGATCTTTTATTCTTCTTTCTTGTCCAACCCTTGACTAGATCTTAGGAGAAGAAGAAGAAAATCATCCATCTCATAGATCAAAAAAAATAAATCAGATCAAATCTGATTTTAATCATGTCCTCTTTGGGAGTATGAAAGAGAGAGACATGTCCAACTCTTGCACATAAAAAAGAGATAGGGAGTTACCTTACAACAACCAACTTTTGGTTGTAAGAATTAAAGGATAGGAAAAAGAGGTGCCCACCTTTTCTACATTGAGAAGCCTCACGCCCAAGCCTTGGGCATCCCATCATTTTCTCCACACCAATCTCTATCTCTTGGGGCATCCAAAGATATTCTCATCTCATCTAGGGCATCCCTCCTCATCTCCATCTATTTAAAGTTCAAACTAGGGTTTGAATTAGATTTGGATAAGGACTCCCATGCCACCCATAATTTTTCTCTCCTAAAAATTCTCCGTGCCCTGCATATCTCACACCCTCCCCTTCTTGACGTGAAACCTTTCCACATGAAAACCATTGGGCGTGAAATTGTTTGTGGGGCATGGGCTCTTAAGTTGGCTTGATCTCCTTCTTGTTTGATTTGGTTAAGATCAAGTCCAAATCCAAATCAAGATTGGATTCCTATTTAGATTAGGTTAAGTCCAATCCTATTAAATTAATGAAATTCAATCCATATCAAATTAAAATCTTATTTAATCAAATTAAATCTAATTTAATTTGACTAAGATCCTATCCAAATCAAACATGGCTAAAGATTAGGTTAAACCTAATCTAAATAGGTTTGGGTCTAGTATCCATTAAATATAATCTCATTAGATTAATGAAATCTAATTTGAATCAAACTCAAACTAAAACTAATCAATAATTATAATTTAGTCCTTCTATAACTGACTAACTCTCAGCAAGTCCTCAATGTAATTTTTATATTTAAGTCCAACCATCAATCAAATTAATAATTAAAACCACTTACGATTTATGATTCAAAATTATGATTCGATAATCTGATCAATCAAGACCTCTTTTATATGTGATCCAATAGGTTCTATTCTGTCTAATAGTGAGAAATATTTTGATCTCCATTAAAATATCATAAAAAAATTTTTCAATAGATTGAAATAATTTTAACTCACCAATCAAAAATTATTGACCATCAAAATAATTCTCGTAGATCTCACAATCTACCAGTGATACCTAGCGACATGTAGTAGCAACCCAATAGAATAGAAGGATGAACCTCAGGTATAGTTACCGTGTAATTCAGTTCTTCTATCGTGAGTCCTGACAAGATGGAGGTTATAAAAAATTCATCAAACCCAATCATCTGTCATATGTAAGATTTAATTAGCTCGAGTTTAAATCATAAAATCTTATGAAAACTCTTTTTCATAATTCACTATGCCATGGCCACGGTCTTATGAACTCGATTTCATAAATCATATGGACTACTTCTTAATTACTAAGATCAATAAATCTCTTTCAAGTGTGTACCCTACTCCTACACTAAATCTACTGTAACCAACATACACCATGAGGATCCAAATGGCTAGGAGACTAAGTTTATGTACAGTCAAACTACAGCAACCTCACTATGAGTAGCTGAGGTACCGTAGGTCTAAGAACCACTCACACAACTATAGCATCAAGAATGTCACTAACGAGTGAGTAAATATCCAAATGACTTCTCATGTTGGTCACGCTCAGTACCGTTATTCTCTAACAACCACCTGCACTCTCGCTCCAGTGTCTCCATACTGTAGACTTGAGACTCGTCTATCTTAAGAGAAGTGATCCGTACACCAATCTTATCGAATAATCACCATCCCCATGATGATCCTGTGATCAAAAGTAATTTAAAAATTAACCATCAATAACACATACCTCAAATTTTTAACTCTTAAGAATATGTGTTATCATTTCGTTAATTTTTTAAATGATTCATGGACACATATACTATATGAATCAAATTTACTATCCTAATTAATTAGGTCAAGTATAAAATTATGTCTTAAAAAAAATTAATGTGTTGGTCTGATTAGCTTCTAGGGCATACATCTAATAGAGTTGACATGGAGGGATGCCTCCATGCTTCAAGACCATCAGCTCATGCAGGAGCTAGTAAAATCAATTCTGATGTCAGTTGATCGACTAGAGAGGGAGGCTTGCCCCTTAAAAGAGGTCATAGGGGCCTCTTATGTTGGTTTTGTTGGGGTGAGTTATTGATTCTCATGCTTGTCTTGATCTTTCGATCCTTTTTCTGACCTTTGCTATTTTCCACAGCTAGTGCAAAATATTACTATTCTCGATCGAGAGCTTCGAGTTGTTAAGGCTCAAATGAGGGCTGTCGAAGAGCTCGGAGAGACAACTGAGGACCAGCAGAGGTTTGTCGAGGCTGTGGGGAAGAGCTACTATCCAGGTTAGATCGAAATGCATTGAGGAGTACAAGGCTTCGATGGACTTTAAGAATGAAGTCCTCGAGGCATCCTCGATTGCCTTCATTCACAACTTCTGGGACTGCAAGGTATGCTTGCATCAGATGGTCCTTAAGTTGCACCTGAGATGCCTTCATCCTAGGAATAGTGATGACGAAGTCAGTTCTCCATAAAAGAAGACTGATTTCTTCTTCTTTTTGTAGTTGCTCTTGAAGTCTTCAATTTTTTTTGGCAAACCTTATGTAATAAAATTTTTGTTAATAAAAAATGTTATATTCTACCTTCCAAATGAAGTTTTTTGTCTCTTCATGCGGTTTATGTCGATTGGCTCTTATTGCAATCAAGGGCTTGAATGGCTTGGATAGGTTGGTCTCCACACCCGAGCCAGGGTCTCCCTTGATATCTCCTTGAAGTGCTTATTTCGATAATGTATGGCGGGTGAATTTTTGAAAACTATGGACTTGCTCGCACCCCAGGTGCTAGATGTTGACGGGCATCATACCACCTTCCATGAATTAGAGAAAGTGATTTGCTTAGGAGGTTGCATGACAAAGAATCATACGATCTGGAGGTCTAATAGGGTATGGCTTTTAATGCTGACACCATCTAATAAGGATGGTATGTTGGGAAGGACAATCGAAACTCTTTTTTCCAAGGATCGTGGTTTCTAAGATCCTTTGGGTGGTGACATTTGTCGTGTGATCAATGGGATATTTGATCCACAGCAGAAAAGTCCACAGTAGAGAAGCTCAAGACGGAAAAGCCCAATAAACCAGACACGCAAATGCAAGCGCATGGCCCACAGGCACGTGGCCCACAGTGTGTAGGTCCTGCAACAAGCGCACGTGGCCCAAGTGTGGGATGCACAGCCCAGGCACGAGATGCACGGCCCAGGCACGCCCGCACAGCCCACCACATGATCTATCATGTAGTGTAGGGAGGCTAGGCACACGGACCACGCATGGCCCACGTGCAGTGCATGGACCGACCATATGGTTCATGCATGGTCCAGAGATGTTTTTGTGCGATCAAACGGCCAAGGTCATATGCGAGCTTGATCGGATGGTCAGAGATGTTTCAGAGTCCTGGTAGAAATCTTTGTGCATTTTGGATGAGATTTAGGACTCTTGTACATGGCATTTTTGGTCTTTAAAAGGGCTTGACAGCCTGAGGAGGTGGAGTGCCTAAGAGTAGAGGATCTGTGACCGAGAGCAATATAGGAAGCATCCAAGAGCATCAGAGGATCCTAATACAGCAGGCCTATAAGAGAGTCTCCTTGGGAGATTTTGTGAGAGCTTTTATAAGGGGTTATATTTCTTGTTGAGAGAAATTAATATATGAGAGTTGTAAGGATGTGATCTCCTTCTATACTTATTTTCATTCATAGTGAAGCTTGCATGCCCCATAGAGGTAAGCCTTGGACTGATTCACATATTTTATTATATTTTTTTATCTATTCTTCCTTTCTGTTATGGTATCGACATCATCATCCGGACTAGCAATCTTGGATGAGGGATCCGTATTCCGTACTCATAAGGGATCCTTTCCAACAAGTGATATCAGAGCACATAGTTGTCCAGATTGCAGTGGTATTGATCGAGATTGAAGAAGATGGAGAAGTCAGACTTAATCAAGATGGAGATCAACCAGTATGATAGGAAGAACAACTTATAGACCAGGTATGCAGACACAGGTGCATGGCCCGTAGGCATGCAGCCTGTAGCGTGTAGGCTCGTAGCAAGTGCATGCGGCCCAGGTGCGGGATGCACGACCCAAGCACGGGACGCACGGTCTACGCGGTGCAGGGAGGCTAGGTGCATGGACCATACATGGTGCATGGACCAACTGCACAATTCATGCATGATCCAAGGGTATTTTTGTACAATCGAATAGCTAAGGTCGTATGCGGGCTTGATCAGATAGTCAGAGATGTTTTAGAGTCCTGACAGAAGTCTTTGTACATTTTGGACGAGGTTTAGGACTCTTTTACGTGGCATTTTTGATTTTTTTAAAAGGGCCTGACAACCTGTGGAGGTGGAGCACTGGAGAGTAGAAGATCCATGGCCGAGAGCATCGCAGGCGTCTAGAGGCATCGAGGATCCTAATATGGCATACCTGGAGAGAGTCTCTTTGAAGGATTTTGTGAGAGCTTTTATAAGAGGTTATACTTCTTGTTGAGAGAAATTGATGTATGAGAGTTGAGAGGGTATGATCTCCTTCTGTACTTATTTTCTTTCATAGTGAAACTTGCATACCCCGTGGAGGTAAATCTTGGGCTAATCCACATATTTGATTATATTCTTTTTATTTTTTCTTCTTTTCTGTTGCGGTATCGATATCATTATCTAGGTTAGTGATCTTAGGCAAGGGATCCATATTCTGTATTTACAAGGGATCCTTCCCAACATTAAATACATCCGATCCTATCCCCTTTATAAATAGGGGTCCTATCGCTCAAGATTGGCCTTTCACAATGTCATGGTGGTGCTACTTCGTCCGATGTCAAGAGATCGTCAGTGCTTTTCTTTATCTAAGGGAGTCTTCTCCTTTCTCCAGTCAATCGCAAAGTGCTTCAAGGGAACACACCAGTAAGCATTCCACTTTAGCATGAGAGATATTGAAAAATTCTATTGTTCCAACTGTGAAGCCACAAAGGCGGTCGCCTGAGAGCTTCTGATGTATTATCCTCCGTAGAAAGGTCTTGGACCTTTCTAAAGGGCCATCTTTTGCCTCCCCCAATATAGTTTTCCAGTCCTTGAAGGAATATCCTAGAGGTGGATGGGTTTTCGATGGAAAAATGGTCATGCCATCCCTGATATGCTTTAGTGGGGGCCAGTAATCATTGGAAGAGGGCTTCTTTTTATGTGCATCATTGAGGACGGCATCGAGTGGTATTCAATCTTCACCTGAGAATGCTGAAAGAGCCTGTGGAAGCTGACTGAACCCGAACCTTGTATTTTTCTTTCTTTGTTGTAGCGACCCTTACTCAGATAAGATTGATTTGCAATAAACTTTCTCTGAAATGTGTACGAACCTCTTAAATGAAATATCTTTTTGTCAAAATTTTCTTCACGTGTCTTCTAAGGTTCCTTCTTTTTTGAGATGGGGTCCTGAGAAGGTTAGCCCCTCTGCTATCATTATTACTAGCTTTAGTCAGTCATATAGGATCCTCGAAGGGTTAGTCCTTATCAGCCTCAATCAGTCGTGCGGGATCTCTGGAGAGTTAGCCCCTATTGGCCTCAATCGACCATGTAGGATTGTCAGAGGGTTAGTCCCTTCATCTTCTTCATCATGGTCTCCACTTCAATTGGCCCGTAAGTAGGGAGCACCAAATGGCCTAGTGGGGTCTCCGAAGGATTAGCCCCTTCGTCTTCATCATCATGGCCTCCCCTTCAACCCAGCCATTGGTATGGAGTGCCAAATGGCATGATGGGATCTCCAAAGGGTTAGCCCTTTCATCTTTATTATCATGGCCTCTGCTTCAACTTGCTCATGGACAAGGACTGTCAGGTGGCCGACGGGATCCCTAAAGGATTAGCCCCTTCGTCTTTATCATTGTAGTCTTCGATTCAACCTGCCCATGGGCAGGGAGCGTTAGATGGCCTAGCGGGGTTCCTAGAGGGTTATCTATCTCCTTCGTCTTCATCATCATGGCCTCCGCTTCAATCCACCCGTGGGCAAGGAGCACCAAATGGCCTGGGTGGATCAGGCATTGACTTGGACGTCCTCGAATTTTTGCATCTATGGGACTTCCAAATTCTAGGAAGCCTCAAAGAATCTCTTCACACTTCTTTGGACACCGAGCCACCTTCACTCCTCGAGCCTCTGGAGATTTGAGGGTTCGCCATGCATGGGGTCCAACAAGAGGACCTACTTTCCTTGGCTCACTCTAGGTTTGGTTCCTCATTGAGTCATCATAAATCCTAGGAACTTTTCGAGGTTGCATCAGAGGCATTATCATTGGGACTGAATCTCATTCGATCTCGCCTCAACTCTGCCAATGCTTCCCTTAGGTCGATGGGCAATTTTATCCTACATATAATATCTTAAAGTAAGACATCAGTCAGACTTTCATTATGAATTAAAATTCTATTTACAATATGGCTTGCTATTGTCAGAACTATGACGATCGTGCATAGCAAGGAATGTACTTTTCTCAAAAACTATTATTAGAAAAGAAAATAATGCCCCATAAACATCATTTCTTTTTCTTCCTTAGTTTGGTCTTCTACCCCCCACGCCACCAATGAAGCTGGAGATAATGTTGATGATGCTGGCTGTAAGTCGGTTGCCATCATTTTCCTCATCAGACACTCGATTCCATTGCTCCCAATATACTTATCGAGATAACCTCTTTGAATCAAGGCCTTGATATCATCCTTGAGTTATTGTATTCTTTGGTGTCATGGTCGTGGTCACGGTAGAATTGGTATTACTTCCTCTTGCTCCTCTTATCTGGAGGGGCTTTTATTGACTCAAATCGCCATAGATACCTTTGGCCCTCGATCTCTATCAGGATCTAAGATTGAGGGGCAAATACAGGGGTATAGCTATCGAACCACTGAGACGGGCTTCTCAGTTTATAACTCTTTGATGATTGGGAGGATTCTCTTTCGGCTCAGGCCACCCAAGGAACTTTTCGAACTCTCTTCTTGTCGGAGATCTTCTTTCCTTCTACCTACTTATGCACTATCCAGACTTTCTTCGTCTGGGTGTACTTTCAGGTCTGGAGGATTGGGCCGCAGAGATAGGGGGATGATGGAAGTGCCGCTAAGGGGTGCATCTCAGGCTCTGGAAGTGAGATTGCTGACTACGATGAGAAGGAGCTATTTGAGAATTCAGCTACATACATCGCTGCTACTTTATCACTTATTGGAGTCACTGCACGGCACCGATCAGTGTCTGACTGAGAGCTACATCATAATAGATCAGTGGGTAGCACTACTCAAACAGTGATGGATGGATTGTCGGAGAGAGATAGTGGAGTTTTGCATTCTCATCCGCACCATGCTTTCTTTCCTCTCAAAGGGGGCTAAATCCTTTCTCTAGTGCCAATCTATGCAGTAAGACTCTAGATAGGTGCTGATGTGGCTAGATCTAGATGCTATCTAAAATTTGAGATATCGAAGAAAATCTACAAAGAAAGCCCACACTCGTCGAGGGTGTTCCGACGGAGGACCTTTTGATGCTTAAGTTAGATAAAGCTCTAAAAATAGTGGAGAGAAAGAAAGAGAGGTCGTGGCAAAACAAAGTGCTCTTCTCCTAGTTCTCCTCCTATTTTAGCTTGATTACCTCAGGATCCCCTTCGTACCTTTTTTATATGAAAATTGAGTTCATAGGCTATTAACCAAAATCTGTAGGTTTGTTAGATCTGATTCTCTAGTTGTTGGGTCATATTCTGATCATTTAATGGATGAAAAACTCTATCAACTATCCTTCGAATCAAAATTATTAGTCGTGGATATCCGTCGTTAATTTTACCCACGTGATTAATCGAGTCGGTGATCTTGGGTCAACATCTGATACAACTTCTTTAAGTCATCTTGGATGTATCCCAGAGAAAATAGTCTATTTGGTTGGTGGGTCACCTCCGCAACACCCTTCATTATTGCGGGGAAACAACATGGGTAAGGATCCACGCCACCATCTACTGTTAACACCTCTATATAGGACCAAGTATTTAGCTCCATCCAATGGTATCACCGACCATCAATCACGTAGGAAAGAGACAATGTTTGCATGTTGCAGATTAAGAGATGTCGATCGCATGTCACTTTCCATATCGACACTCTTTTATTACGATTATCTTGATGGATATATATATATATATATTTATTTATTTATTTATTTTTATTTTTATTTTTATTTTTGTGGTAATATAAGGAGCTGAAAGCTTTTTTTTCAGAATCAGAACCAATACGTCTACAGTATTGTCCAATATTTATAGCTTAATACAAACATGACCGCTAGCAGCTGTAAGTCACCTTAACAAGTAAATCTACCCATCCACTACAAATCCAGCTCTCAACAAAATTACAAAAACCTGGAAAGCGGAATTACAAAATTAAAGTGACCTTTATGACTACAGGCTTAGACAGCACTACCCATACAATAGTACGTGAAGCCGCTGAGCATCTCCATCTGACTACTCTGCCAGCGCTGCACCGTAGCAGCTGCCATCTCTTTCTATGTGCGTTGCCCGTTCCATCTCCCAGGGCTGAATTCAGCTCGAATACAGATCAAATATCAATATATTTATATTCATATTTATTTTATCCATGAATATAAATATAGATATAAATATTATTTAAATATAAAAATTTATATTTATATTTATTTTAAATAAATATAGATATAATTTAAGATATTAAAAGTATAGATATAGTTATATATATATAAATTAAATAATTAAATTTTATGATTATAAAATTAAAATATTACTAAATATATGATAAATCAAATTAATAACATATTTATATAATTGTATATTTTTTTAAAAAAATTAATAAATGCTATATCAAATTATATAAGATTACAGATAGATTCGGATATTCGAATATAGATCAGATAATTGTCTATCTACATTCATATCTATTTTTTTTTTAACATATATGGATATGGATATGAAAATTAGTCAGATCTTAAAATTTTTGTTCATAATTAAATTAATTCGAATATAAAAATAGATCTGGATAGATATTATCCATACCACTGTCATCCCAACTCTTAGTAAAATACACAACAAATAGCTGTGGATATTATCACCGACAGTCCAAGAACATTCCCCTTATATTGCATGTTTTGCAATAAAACCGATAGCTCTATTTGCTTTCCTATAAATATGACGGCGTTTGAAAGCATGGCAGCAATCTTTCCAGTTAAGGATACCCTACAACATCGGAGGCCCTGAGTTCCTGTGCACTGCATATTGGCAATCCTAGATATGGCAGCAATTGAATCCCCTTCCAGACAAACATGCTTTGCATCCACCTCTAGTACTGCAACTTTCAACCCCATCCAGACAATCGCTAATCAGCATAAGCCACCGGATAAGGAGATAATACTTTCCCCCAGCGTTGAAAAATCTTCTTTATGATCCATTTCTTTCTTGTGATTTATCAATTACCCTCACACCACATAGGGTAGGCCATGAATTCATTGAATCTTTGATTAAATCTGTTATCTTAATTTTAAAAATCATGAAACAATATATATCAGACCATAATATTTTATTTTATTAGTGTGATCTCATTTCAGTCCATATTATTTTCTTTTGTTAGTATGGTCCCGTTATAGAAATTTTAGGAATCATGCAATAATCCGTGTCAATCCTTAATATTTTTTTTTGATATAATTTTGTACCATTTTTTTTTTTTTGATGTAATGAGAGATTTGACCATCCCGGCTTTACTAATCTATATATTATTTTTTTTATATAGAATCTATATATTAATATATATAATCTAGTATGTATCGAATATAATGAGTACAGATATAAAATTTTTTTCTATCACATGTTTCTCTTGTTTTTCTTTTCTTCTTTAAATATTTTAACAAAATCAAGTGCTGGGATCATCACCATCAAAAATAAAAGCCCAATACCCAAGTTGGTTTTAAGCTTTAAATGATATTAATATCGGGAAAGCTACCAAACAATCGTGTGACTTCTTTTTTTTTTCTTTTTTTTTGATGTAAATGAATGGACTACTCACGAGGTGCAATGGTCTTGGCCGCTGAGATCGATCACGTTGCTATGGACAGCCATGAAACGTGATTTCCATGGGATCTGAAAAAATAATAATAATAATAATAATAATAATAATAATAATAATAATAATAATAATAATAATAATAATAATCTTATTTGAAGTGACAGCCCTTGAAAAAAATCATGCTTCAAGATGGGGACATATTTCATCAGGATACATAAAATCCTTCGAGAAGAAAATTTTCAAAATGAGTATAAATTTCTTTTATAGAGATATTTTTTGCATCCCTAGTTAATTTTTCATTCCAAGAATTTCGGCAAGCCGGTGGTCGGATACTGCTCAACGGGAATACGAATAGGCTATTGGTTTTTTTTTGGTAAACACGAATAGGGTATTGTTTGAAGAAAGAATCCATTAGCTAGCCATGTAGAACGATATTAGCAGATAAATCATAAAAGCGTAGGACGGATGCTAGATGGCTAAGGGGGTAAAAGTAAAATAAGCTCTACCACCACCATTATGAACGAGGTGTTAGGAGAATCTCAAAATAGATTTTGTAATTATTGTTAAAACAAAAAAAAAAAAGGAGAAAGAGTGAAAAAGGATTTTATTATCTCTGTTTTAATTTCATTCGATATATCTTGATCATTATTTATAATAGTGTACAAACTTTATATAAAAAAAATAATATAAGTTGATACAGGATCATGTAAATAAAAAAAATTATTATGCACTGATATATGATCTCTAAAATCATACGATCATGTTAACAAAAGAAATTATTATGGGTTGATATGTGATTCCTAAAATTATGCTAGCACTCCTCTTCAAACTCAAGATAGTGCCTTGGGTACCAACTTGAGTTTAAAAATTATTTTTTTTTTTGTAGACAAAAATACTATAGGAGAAAAGAATACTTAAAAAAAAGATAAACGAAAGAGAATGATTCTTACAGACAAAAACACCATAGAAAAGAAGACTGACACTCAAAGAAAAGATAAATGAAGGTCGATGATCCTCACGGATAAAAATACTATAAAAGAGAAAACTAGCATTCAAAATAAAGACGATCGAAGGCTGATGATTCTCGTGAACAAAAATATCACATAAAAGAATGTTGACACTCAAATAGAAGATAGCTGAAAATTGGTAATTCTCACAAATAAGAATACCATAGAAGAAAAAAAAAAGGTCTCAAATCGGCAACGAAAGAACCAAAGGCAAAAAAGTGTTCAAAAAGAAAAAAAAGGTCTCAAATTGGCCGACGAAGAAGCCAAAGATAGAAAAACATTCAAAGAAAAGAAAAAGATCTCAAACCGGATAGTGAAGAAGCTAGAGAGAGAAAAATACTTAAAGAAAAGAAAAAATTCTTAAACTAAGCAATGAAAGAGCTAAAGACCGAAAAATACCCAAAGAGAAAGAGAAAGGCCTCAAATTAAGTGATAAAGGAGCTAGAAGTAGGAAATCACCCAAAAAGAAGGAAAAGACGGCAAAGAACAGTTACATATTTATCTAAAAATAAATAATCTTCAGGTCTTAATCTACCAACATTAGATGATCTCTAAATCCACTGAAGAATAGAAGATCCGCAGAAAAATAGAGATTGATAAATCAACACTGATAGCTACAGCAAAAGCGGAAGAAATGATGATAGCATATTAGATGATCAGAGGCTCGACACTATGTTAAAATATTTACAGAAAAAAAGAAAAAAAAAGAGAGGAGAGAGAAAGGACTTTAATACGGACTGATATAAGATCATGTAAATAAAGAAAATTATTATAGGCTGATATGTAATTCCCAAAATTATATGATTATACTAATAAAGAAAATTATTATAGACTGATATATGATTCTCAAAATCATATTAATAATTATTGAAAATATTAAATAGATATAATTCTTCGCTTGCTTAGTTTTTTGCTTTTCCGAAGCTCGTAATCTCAAGACATACTCAACAGAACTCATTTTCATAAAATATCAAATTACTAAGAAAACCTCTAAGAAAGATCTTTTTCTTTTCATAAACTTGCAACCGGGCATAAGTATCTTTATTACAAATACCTAGGTCACGATAATTTGGATGGTTCGAAGGGGGTTTTCACCAATGGATTTGCATACATTCTTTTGATATAATGTGGTACATTGTTAGGGGTCTGTAAAATCGTATTTTCCGAAGAGAAAGCATCAAGCATTGCACGTATTCACGAAAGAAAAGAAAAGAAGCTTATTTCAAATGTGTGTATTGTCGCTTCTGCTCAGCAACTACCTCTCACAAATAAATTGTTGACGCTTCGTTGTTTTGGAGGTTGGACAGTCTATTCAACCTGAAAGGTACGTACTATGCCATGGTGTGTGTAATGCTAACAACTCTGCTCATTTATTCATCAGTCTTAGGAGGCATGTTGAGCTCCGCTTGTCTTTTTAAATCCATGTGCTTGGGGAATAATTCTTTGTGCACCACGGGTGGTGCAGCTCCCGCGCATCGCCCGTGGTGATTCGCCATGCACAGGTCTGAAAGAAAAAAAAAAATTTTCGTGCGCCGCACTCTAAACCTGCATCTGAACGAATCACCACGGACGGTGCACGTAGAGCTGCACCGCTCGTGGTGCACAAAGAATTATTCATGCTTGGGATGAGTCTATGAGCAGGCCCAAGCCCTAGCAAGCCACAATTTGGTCAGTCCTTAGGTAGACTATGGTGAAGCTGCTTTTACTCTGAGTACGAATACAATGCACGAATTAGTTGTATAATTCACGTGAAAAAATGCTTCTAATTCTCAAGCAATGTCAATCATTGGACTGCACAATATCCACTTCGAGATCTATGCAGTTAGATGGAAGACAATGAATGGATTGCTTTGCAATATATGTACAGTACTAGTGCGATCCAATACTTGATGTCACGAAAACAGATCAGACATTTGTATGGATGGGTGTGTGTTTGCGTGGTCCATCCGATGTAGCATCTTTGTCCACTCGAACATCCCCACCCAATTACGAGCAATTGTTAGTTGGATAATCAGTCCAACCATGAAGAAACACGCATGGAGATAGAGAAAAAGGAAAAGAACGCAATACACACACGTCTGTATATGTTGCTTGGCAAATTAGTCCCCATTTATCCTAAAGGTGTTTTGTAGAAGAGTTGCTTGCGGATGGGTTCACGTTTGGAAACGTATGGAGGTTGAAAGTCCTTTAGCCTTTAGTTTTGAGATTGGAATACAAAACTTCTAGCTCTATTCTTACTTGCGTATGCAAATATGATAGTGAAAAGTTGCACCGCTCGTGCTGCAGCTAAACCATACGAATACAATATAAAATTGAACACGTGGGGCAGACTCGATTCACTGCCGGTGAACAATTTCTCTCAACCACAAAAAATTTTCCAAGGCTTGTCTGAGTTCAAGAACAAAACATGATAGTGATCGATGGGGTTGGTGCAACTTTCATAATTAGGTTAGACGTACGTGTAGGATTTCTCCACTGACGCATGGGAAAGATATATATATATATATATATATATATATATATGTAGGATTTCTCCACTGACGCATGGGAAAGATATATATATATGCTATAATCAAACAGCAGTATAAGGGATAAGCAAACATCGGAAGAAAGGCATTAAAAATAGTTGGCTTGGTTGCAAATTAAATGATTTAACTGAGGATTATGAGGCCTTTGAGGCCATCTTCCAGTGCTTTCTTATGTGTATATACCCTTAACATGATCTCAATGATTGCCGTGTAAGCCGAAGGGACCCTAAGCAGCATCTCTCCCTCGATGCAAAAGATATTTACCAGTAGTCATCATCTATAAAAAAAGAAGAATAATGTCATTAGAATGGTCACATTAAAGTAATTGTTTAATGCAAGTTTGTGTTTAGATAAATGTCTAACTAGTCATGATATCGTATATAGGGACCTTTGGTTGTATTTAGTCTATAAATCTTGTTTTGCTGATAATATTATATATGCTTAATAATATCAATGAAAAGGTTTTATAACTCTGCATGTATGACTAATTATACTACGGTGATATAGCTTCTTACCAGTTGATGACTAGATTAGATAAACCTATCAAGACAAGTAATGTACGGGGCTCATTGATCATCACAGCTAAGTTATATGCGCAAGGTGGTGCATGAAGGTATCTCTTTGTATAACTTGTTCTCCATCCTTTGGCTTGCTCAAGCTTAAATCTACAGAAGAACTACCAAATTTGAACCTTTAAGCTACCTTCCAATCTCGAGCAAACAAACTTAAAAGGTAGCAACTCTCGAGCACCGATTCGGATGGTATCACTCCTTACAACTTTAGGCAAGAGATTAGGGTTTAATTCCACATAGCATCAGTCCTTGCTTTGAATTGTAATAAAAATGAGTCCTAGTATCATGAGCTTGACTTGGTCTGCTCAAGTGCTTAGGTTTCGGTCCAAATGGAATAGGGTATTTATATGTCCCTTTTCATTAGCAAAAATTGACCTTATCCCTACATGGGGACCTGCTTGGATGTTAATTTTAAATTCACACAGTAGCATTGTCTTGCACGCAATGGGCGGTAGAAGTTCATCTTTACAAGCTATAGCCAATTGCCTTGACCTTGATGTGATGACAACGTGAGGCATGTCAAAAATTTTATTAGAAAGTCTCGAGCATGCAGCCACCCAGCTATCATTCAATCACTGAAGTTGGAGAAACTATTAGTTAGACTCATTCTATCATAGGTAGAAGAAATTTTTAGATAGACTCATTCTATTTACAATAAAATGAGTCTACCTAATAATTTTTCTTAAAATTGTAAATAGTATAACTTAGTGCATCATATCGTAAGCAAAATAAGTCTATCTAATAATTTCTCCCAAAGTTGTAAATAATATGACTTAGTGCATTATATCCACGAAAAGATATAGTTAATGGTGAAGTCTACTTTGGCCATGTGCACCCATCATCTCAGGCGACGGTCATTGCATGTGTCACACCTATGTTCAAAATTATAGTGTTGGGACCCCCTTGTCATTTTGTCCATAAGCATTCAGCATACAAAGGAAGGGGAGCAATTCATTTGGTTCACTCCAAATCAGCTGGTTTTATTTGCTCATTTGATTGCTTCCTTTGGTGTAATAGTCCTAATTACAAGAACTGGGAAAGAAAAATTCCAATGGAAGATTTTTCTTTTGGGACTCTCTTTTTTTTTTTTTTTTTTTTTTCTGAGTTTTTCTGAGAGAAGGAACCTTATTTAAGTCATAAGGCTCAGTTTGTGCTTGTATGTGAAACACCAGCTAGCATTAGTTTCACATCTGTTTGCTGAGATATAGCTGAGGATGCACAAATGGCAAGAAACCAACTTGAATTGCTCTTGATTTGCCTGCTTTCAGGTCAATGATCCAATTCAGATACTCTAAAATCCAACGTAGAGGCATGGCCAAGTTTTTGGATCCACCATAAAATATGAAACATGTGCCAAACTAAGTTGATGGCATTCCACGTCAAGGCACATTAGGGTGTTAGACTCTAGAATGAAAATAGAATTAGTGGCTGCCATTCCAAATATTTAGTTGAAGGTCCCATTCCCTTCCGATTCGAAAGGAAAATTAGAATTTGGCCCAATCACCCAAACTCCAATTTTTACTCTCTCCTACTATTCAAATTACCTTACAATTCTGGTTTTAATTCCAGCCACAAACATAACGTGTTAGGGGTTATGGCTATTCCAATTGATTTTGGTTCTGTTCGTGAACCAAATATGTCCTAAATATTTTTGTTGTCTTTTTCCTTCCCGGCCTGCTACACGTTGGATTGTTTTGAAAGCATTACGCCTAACCCACTCCACAGGAAAAATTTCAATAAATTCATGATAAGTAAACGAAAAAAATGGAGAACCATGCAATGTGCCTTCGTTAGTGTCACTGTTACATCCCATCATCTACCAAACACATTTCTGTGCGCAGGCCAAGAGAGAGGCCAATGATCTTTAAATTCTTCAGGTGCGGACAAAAACGGATGCCTACCATCTACGGCGGAAAACTAGCAAGCCTTCCAAAACGAACATGCGGAGCATGTATAAAAACATGCAATCAATATGTTCAACGTTCAAGATGTAAATAGATGTCTACACCATTACATGGCTTCTTCCATCTACAACCCAATTGTCGCCTCAAAATCTACCAGCCCAAAGACATGATATGTCTCATAATGTTTCACGGCTCATCCAAGCCATGTCAGGCGATGGCAACACCAATCCAACCCTTTTCGTTACCTAGCGTGGTCTAACACGTCAGCTCATGTGTTCTAAGTGAGTCCACCTGCATGGGTCGGTCGGCTTATGCTTCAATGTTGCCTAGACTCGATTTCAGTTCATACTAGAGTTGATAACGATATGTGGTATGTTTTTGCGTTCACTGGAACAGTGTTTACATATGAAAATACAAAGGTTCACGAATCGGGTTCCAATGATTTTAGTGTGAGAAATAAGCAACAGATGATACACATCATGCACATGATACATGTTACAAAAATCTTTGATATTCTCCGATATAGTATATTGCTTGAAAATCTTTATGATATTATCTAATATGGTATCAACTAGATCTGTTCATGAGCCGGGCCTCGGGCTTAGACTCTATCCATTTTTAATTGGACTTCGGACCAGGCCTATGCAAAGTTTGACATTTTCTGGATCCAAGCCCGGCTCGTGATCAGATCGAGTATCAACTAACAACCTTCGTTGATGTTCTCTAATGACTAATATGATATCAGTTAAAAATCCTTCCTGATATTTTCTAATTCAAAGCAAGTTTGGACAAGCTAAGACCAAACTATATTTAAATTGGTTTAAGATATTCTCTAACAACTAATATAGTATCAGCTAAAAATCTTTCCAGATATTTTCTAATTCAGGGCAAGTTTGTACAAGGCAAGGCCAAACTATATTTAAATTGGCTTAAATCATTAAGCAAGCTAAAGCTTTGCATAAGCTCCAGCTTGACTCCAGCATTGAACAAATCTCGAGGGGGTTATGCTGATAAATCCATATTAGCAAATTCCACTGTTCATCTACTAAGAGCACACTGAGCCAGTCTCTTTGTTTGCCCATTGGTGGAGGCACCAACACAGATAATTAAAATCCGATGTCTCAATTAGTTTGGTCAGTGAGTGATTTTGAGACGGAGCGAGGAATAAATATATGTCAATCAACATGAAAGCTAGATACCATAAATAAAAGAGATAGAAAGTGGAGAGCTTTTAACAAGCATTGAGATATACCACAACTGGGATTTCTTTGAGGACCCAGTTATTAAGATAATACTTTTTGAATCATGAAAGCCTCCTAGATGTTCCACAACCATGTAACGGCTATACGATCTCATTTGTAACTAAAATTTAAACTGGAAAAAGAAAGTTCTTCGATTATCATGGCATTATCATGGTTTTAGTTATGCAACTGGTTAATCAGAAGAATTAAATTGTACGTTTCAAGTGGATCTTCTATATTAATTTTACATAATGTTTAGACCACTGTGTATAACAAATGGAAAATTCTTTTTGATTGATATCTGTAAGAAATTTTTGAGAACTAAAGTTATGAATTAAATTTGAAAAATGCGCACACATGAATATAGAAAATTTCATAAATTTCACAGGTCATATAGACTTGGAGATGTCAATGGGATGGGTTGGGCCACATCTTAATTCAGCCCAGGATTAAAACTTGAGGCCTGATCCCCGAGGGCCCAAACCTTGGGTTTACACCTGACCCAAATATTTAGGCCTTCTAATTTCCATCTTAGTTACATGTTAGGGCCTAAAATGATAGAAAGCCCAGAAACCTCTTGGGATGTGGTCAGCGCATCGGCTGCTCAGGCTGGCTCAGCCCATTGACAGCCATATCAAAATCAATTATAAATTGATGATCAATTAGCATAGAAATAGAGCATAAATTCTCTATAGTGCACACGCAGCATTGTAGAGTGTTGTGCAGCTGTAGATGACCACCATTAAGAGATGATGGCTATCTAACATGATGCATATTTTTTAATGGCCATCCATCTCCTGATGATGGCCATCTATAAATGCAGAGCACTCTAAGGTGCATAGATTGCTCCGCATAGAATCAAAGTTGATGAAAGCTTTTGATAGTCTATGAGAAATTTTTTGTCTTGTTTCATTGTAGATCAGATTTATCATTTTAGCCGAAGGGTAAGTGATTTAAGTGAGCGTTTGAAAATTACTAAACCTGATTGGTTGCAAACTTGGAAGATTTGTACCCTCTTAATTTTGGCATGGAGACAGACATTCATTGTACAACATCATCTCAGGATATCTGCATTGTTGGCCAAAGGATCAAGAATATCTATCAGAGATTATTGCACTGTGAACTGTAAAGAACTGAAGTGGTTTTGTGTTGGATTGGCACAACATAAATATAAATAATAAATTTGGATGGAAAAAAAAATACAAAAGAGATAAAGTAAAGAAAAAATCTCGGATTTATTCAACTAATAAAGGAACAATAAGCAAGATTAACCCCTTATTTGCTGGTGGATTCTCGCAATAAATAAAATAAAAAATAAATAAATTAAGTATGAATACAGCAAGAAAAAAATAAATTGTTTGTAAATAATTATACAAAGTTAGATACTAGTTATCCACCCTCCTCTTTTTTTTTTATTATTTATTAATTTTGTTGTCTCACGTACCACTAGGGTGATAATGGGAAGACGCAAGATTCCAACCGCAGGGAAGTAAAATAAATTCATAGGTGCAGTGTTATACAAATGATCAGATTTAGAGATTTGGATGGTCGGGATAATGCAATCTAAGTATAAAATTTATAGGCAATTATCATTGCTACCAGTTTTTCCTTTTGTTTGCTGCTTTCCTTGTTCCTTTTGCTGTTACCAATTATCATATAATCATTATAAAGCTTAAGTGTATTCACAGCAGAATCACTGGTTCATCTCTAATATATGCATGCAACATTTTTGAGATTGAGAAATAAATATTGATAGATTATAATGATGGCCAGGCATAAAATCAGATCCTATACAACATATTTGATTCTCGCATTAAACTGTTGTGTATAAAATCGTTACATGATTTCATGAAAAGCTATATGAATTAAATTATTTTGAGAAATAATATGGTGCAAAACAGCTAAATTAAAAAGATAATGTTGGCATTTAAGTGTGGTTCAAGCCATTAACAAACTGATTTAGTTTGAGCTAGTTCTCAAACTGATTTCAATCATTTTACCAAAAAGAACTGATTTCAATCCAGAATATGAACACGGCCTTCCGATGTAAACGTCAGAACAGGCCACTAGTTCTCAAATCTTGAACCAAATCCACTTCAATGTGAATTCTTAATCAGGTTGAGCTAATATATACACCCTTGGGTTGGATTTGTGTTCAAAAAATGAGCTAGGTCACATTCAAGTTGAGTTCTTGGATAAGCCAACTAATCATAAACCAATTCAAATTTTTAAATGGAGAACCTAGCTCAACCTATGCCGAGCTTAACTCATCTTTTTCGTTGGATTCCAAATCTGGTCGGTCTAAATCTGACCTATATTTCTACAATTAAGGTCCCAATCCATCTACTATTAAATTTTATTGGAACCAACCCAACTCAAACCGAGTTTACCCAACCCTTCATAAGGTGTCATGGGACTGGAAATTTTGGCACTGGTTCAATTTGATTGGGCTTTTTGTTACCTAGATTTGAGGATAGGCTTGGGCTGGCCCTCAACTCAATATAATCTATCCTCACATGCAGCGGCAATGGCTATCTTGATGTTCTAATAGCTGTTATCTTTGATGGCGTTAGGTGAGCCAAATTAGATCACCAAGGTGATCATACATTATTGGTGGTTCTTATCCCAGGATAATTTGATCCTCAATGATCTAAGTATTCGCATTTAGTGTGTTATATTCCAATGATTAAAATTTTTTGAGTATCTAAAGATAATTTATTTAGTATTTCTTAAAATTCAAGATCACTGATTATATAATATCAAAACTACCCCTGGTATATTTTATAAAAATATATTTATTAATCATATCAAATATATTATAATAAAATATTAATATATTTATTAATATATCAATTATTAATATATTCCATAAAAATATATTTATTAATCCTATAAACTATTAATCCTATAAAGATATATTAATTATTATTAGAGAATTAATATTTTATTTGTAGCTATAATACATTATTTTTAATACTAATATTTATTTTGATTAAAAAAATAAGATAAAAAAAGTAATATATTAAATAATTTCATTATGGAAATATAAAGCACAATACTATATTTTTGCTATAATTTAAAATTATCATTGAATAATAATATGATAATTATATGATTCATAATATATTACAATAATATGATTAATAATATAATATATCATAAGCATAATATATAATATCAATATTATATTAAACCAAAAATCACTGCCATACTGTAAGACCTGACTGGTCCAACCAGCCCAACGTCCAAACACCGCGCAACTTAATTTGGGGCCCGCCTAATAGATAATGCCCATCCTTAGGTGGGCCCACCGTTAACTCAACTAAATAAAGAAAAATATCCTCCTGTTCCACCGCCTCTCGTCGCACTCTCCCTCCCTCTTACCCTCTTTCTCTTTTGCAGGCGCTCTCTCTCTCCCCCTCCTTTGCATGTTTTCTTCTTCTTCTTCACTCCTGCAAGCTCTCTCCCTCTCTTATTTTCCATCTTCCTCTTTCTTTTCTTCTTTTTCTTCTTCCTCTTCCTCCTCTTTTCTACTTTTCATTTTTTCAGCGTGGTAGCTATCCTAGTTCTTCTCCTCCTCCACATAAGTAAACCCTAAACCTCTCTTAATTTAATCTAATTTAAATCTGAAATTTGATAGTTAAATGGTTTAGGATAGCAGGGGAAGAATTGTTGCTGATTTTAGGATAGATAGAATCTGCCAATAATAATCTGAGTTTTTAGTTCTTTAATGGTTAGGTATTTCAACTTAAAAATTTAACTGAGGTTGTCAACTGATTGCTCAATCAATTTGCAAAGTTTGAAAATTTTTGGATGCAATTTGATAGGGTAAATAAATCTCAGATTGGAACTGTTGCGCAGAGAAGAGTGGTTAACTAGAAATTTAGATTTTAAAAATTTAAGGAGTATATAAATGATTACAAGGCAATGATATGATATTGATTTCAGATTACATATATGTGTTCAGATTATTAGGTTTCAAGAGGAGTACCAATGAAGCATTAGATAACCTGATAGGGGATTTTTGCAAGGTAAGTAACCTCTATATAATCAAAGTAATTGCACAAAATGATAAATATCTATTACTTGAGAATGTTCATTGATTTAATTTCTACCATATAATTTAAAAATTACATCATTTGTTTGCTATACTGATTATACTGAGCCAAGGATGAATCATAGAATTATAAGTATTTCAAGTTTCGAATGCTCATGATGATTTGCAAATTGGTAATCATAGGTTTATTAAAATAATTTTTTATTGATAGAATTCTAGAAAAACTTGTATCAATCTTTGGATTTGATGTTAGCAAATATGAATATATTGATTTGAAAAATTATATTGCATATGGATTATTGAAAGTTTGATGATTAGTTATTTTTATGAATTTTATATACTGATTCAAAATTGTATATATGTTGCAACTGATATTTATTAAAATAAAGATTATTTGAATCGAGTTTATGTATACGTATTGAACTCTCAGTCTACCTCCATTATGGACCCTACCACATCAGGGTTGTACATTGGCAATTGATATGGGTTGTTCCGAAACTTGGCACTATGGATTATCTACTCCACAGAAGTTAAATACGGTACTATGGACCTACTCCGTAGGGATTAAATGCGGTATACTGGGCCCTGTAATAGAAATTATATGTGGCCGTAGTTGTATAAACTGATAAGTTAATTTAATGCTTTTGAAAAAAATTACGATCTTATGATATCATCAAAAACTTAGAGATAATCATCTGGTTTCAATGTACATTTTAAAATACCTTAGTCTGTATATGAGTTTTTTCGATTTGCATGATTATATCTATATTTGTAAAGTTGTATGTTTTAACTCTATCCATAAATATCATATTAATACATCAATTTTTATATCAAGTGCATATTTCGCTTTAACAACTCGATTTTTTGACTATGTCTTGATTACTTACTGAGCTATAAGTTACAATAACTCATATGTTTTTACAAATGCCGAAGCATGATGAGGATGGGTAAAAATTGAAATATGAGATTAGAGCGAGGATCTAGTAGCTATCTCAAACCAACCTTTCTAATTTTGTAGAAACCTCTTTATATTGTCTTTTATATAAATATATAAATTATGTGACTGAAGTTATCTGTAAATGGTAGTTGTGAATATTTTATTTTAGAATTTGAGTTAATGGATCTTAGTTTGTAATTATTACTTGTTAGTTTGGTATGTTATTGATAGGTGGTGTGCCTTACATGCCTACAGAGTCAATTCTTTGTAAAGATGCGATGGCTGTTCATGTCCTCGATTTATAACTGTGAAAATTAGGGTGTGACACGTATGGTGACCTTGGATACCTCCAACCTCAAGGATCTATATCTCACTATCGGGTTGCATAGTGATTTGAGGAGTTGGAATAATTTGGGTTACTGCCACATAGGCTCATTGTGCATGATATAACTAATATAGTAATCTCACCACCTCTACCAATATCATCTTTGATCTTGAAATGATCGCCCATACCAAACACCCTCTTAAAGTTTTTTTGGTGGACTAGAAGCAATTGTCCCCAAAATAACTACAAGTTCAAGCAGAGTAACTCTATTTTTTCCTTTACCATGGAAAATACTAGTACAACAACTTCACAAAAACACCAAAGCAAAAATATTGCAATAGCTTATATCTCACATGGTTGCCCAAATTGCTAGTATGAGGGTGCATGTCTGCGATTGACTAATCTAAGGAATAACCTTTGAGCTAAGTCCTACTACTTTATTAAAAAGAAAAAAGAAAAAATTTATTGTCATATGCCATCAAACATTGGTGCTCTATGCTATAAATCTATTGTGTATCGCACATTGTGGCATTTGATATAGGATAATGACCCCAAAATCAATAATGATATTGATGGAGATGATGAGATCATAGTATTTGATTGCACCTCAAGGATGCTGTATGGTAATGACCGCAAATCATCCCTACTTCTAAAATCATCTTAGGGATGCAAGTGGTATTCTCTCTTAGTATAGGATTCTCCCTCACTATCCATGATTCATCTTCTTATTGTACTGCTTCTTCTCATTGTCAGCAGTGAAATCAATCTCCTTAGGGTGCCAAATTTCTGCTTCTCTTGTATCTGAGCTCCTCTCTTCTCCCTCCTCCCATCGTCATACATTCTCTCCTTTAATAAAAGCCGGTTGCTTGTAATGGACTACCATTCTCAGCCTCTGTTTACACCAAAATAATAATAATAATAATCACTGTCCGACCGAAGAATGTTAAACCTACCCATGAGGTACATGTTTCTAAGATTAGCATGAAGTAATGATATTGGACTGAAATTTGGAGACAAAAGTGCCTTTTAGTTATAGAAAAATTTATTTCCAGACATATCAATTATTGGGAAAAAAGTTCTTCTAGCTAGGAAAGGGTTTGAAAATCTTATAAAAAAAATTCTTATTATTGGAAAGTTTTAGTTATCCCCCTAGAGTTCCTTTAACAAGTTTTAATCAATTTTTCATCTTTTGAATTGGTCTGAAATGATAGGTTTTGATAATTTAATTTATGTTCATGCATCATTTTTTTATGATTTATTTGAGAATTTAATAGTTGCAAAATATATAAAATATATCAATGATAATTTTGGTATTACATAGCTAGTGATCTTGGATCCCTAAAGCATACCAGATAGTATAATTGTAGATCCTCCGGGACCTTTAATCACTGAAATATCTTGTGCCAAACGTGGAAATCTTAGAGCATCGAGGATCATATTATCCCCCAATATGGATCACCAAGTGATAATAGTAATGCCATTTGGGACACCAAATGCCACCTTACTCATGTACCAAACCAATTCTATTTGTACAAGATTGATCTAACTAATCTACCCCCAGGTTAGATAACAAATTATCTATTTCTATTATTAGAATATTTCACACGAAAGCCTAGGCTGCTATCGACAGGATTTTGACTCAAACCGTATAAAGAATCTGAACGTGTATTACGCAAGCATTCGTCCCCAAGCCTAAATCCCTGCTGTAGTGAGTATGGGCCTAGGGGACCTAGCGTTATTTCAATTTCTCGACGATACCTTGGCCTTATTTTCCTGGCTGTACTAATAGAAAAAAACTAGATGGCAACTCATGTATCCTTCTGATCTATCGCTTCCCTGGCCACCACCCTGGGAAGTACATCAACATCAATAGAATTGGGATATTTATATTTTTTGTTGTGCAACCAGTTACCTTGTGCACTGCAGAAGTTATGGCAAATATTTGCTACACATAATTTAGATTTTAGATCTCATGTATCTCAAATAATATGTTTTCACACTTAATTACTATCACATGGGCATGCTCTAATAGCTTCACTAATTTTGATTCCATTTATCCATATGAATGAAAATGAGATATTAGGCTGTCTATTTCGCAATTTCTCATCATGCTTATCGTAAAATTCATGATAGCTACGACGGCACATGAATTATAATTTAGCCTAGATATATTTTGAACATGTTGGTGAGCGCAATCATTGTGTATATGATCCAACCAATGATTTCACTATTTTCTAATACACTATCCATCCAAATGATAAATTTAGACCTTAGACCGTCTATTATGCAATTGCCTACCATGTGTACTATAATAATGATGAAAATATTGGCGGTGCATAGTTTATAAATCTTACTCAATAAGTTGCCATGTCAATCTCCCATACTTCATCTCAATCATAATTTCTCTATCCAATTAAAATATGTTATTAAATTATTTGTTGTATAACTGACTGCCACGTATATTAAAAAAAGCTACGGTAGAGCTGACCGGCACTAATGGCACACAATTCGTGATTTAATTTCCATATAACATAGATAATTAATCATTATGCTTAATCATTATATATGCGAATGCTTTAATAATTTTACTATTTGAATTTTCTTTATCTAATTGATGAATCAGGATATCATATTGCTCGTTATCCAACTATCTACCAAGTGTGTGATAAAAATCATCAGGATGCTGGCGGCGTATAATTTATAATATATCTTCTATGTTATCTCAGACAATATTAATACTTGATCACAGTTAATTCTTGATGCACTCAATCTAATAATTTTACTAATCCTAATTCTTCTTCTCATGCAAAGGTTGTCTTAAATTAATGACAATAAAAATACTTATATTGGAACAATTCTATTAATTCACACAGATAATTAATTAAAGGCTGGAAAATAAATGATTCCATAGGTAGTCCATTTTGTGCAACCACCTGAATTATATCGATAGTATCTCTGGGGACAGATGTACCCAAGGGTTCGGATTGTATCTTTCGTGCCAAAGAACGGTTCATCATTTTTCACGATGTACACCATTGGATCCCATAATAGCCGCCACACGATCTGTGCGAGCAGGTTTAAAAAAAAATGTGGGCATGCTTTGAGATTAAAAAGAGTCATGATCCAACGGTGATGCGGCGAAAAAAGATCGATCATCCTTTCGCGCGACCCGAACCCTGTATGGAAACCCTCCTCCAAGGGTTTCATGCAAAACTCCCACTCCATATAACAGCGGACGTCCTCTTCCCGCATTCATGTAAATAGCACTGGCCTACCCCTCTGCCTTCGCCTCTCCCCTTCTCCCTCTAATCTCTCTATCGGCCCCTCCCTCTCTCACTCCCTCCCCACTTTGAGAGCAATGGAGTTCGTCCTCGAGAACCCCCTCATGTTCTCCGATGAGGATGCACGGCACCCGGACTCCATCTCCAGCCTCTTCGCCGCCGAAAACAATTTTCTGATCTCCCATCGCGGAGCTATAATTCTCTCTGCTCGCCATGACGCCGCCTCTGTCGCCCATGTGGTAATAACGAGAAAAAAAAACAAAAAAAAGCAAGAAATCATTTGATTCTTCGACTAATTTATCCTAATATTATTCTTCTCGATCGTAGTTCTCTCCAAATCTGGGTCCGTCCGTGATCTACCTCGCCATCAACTACATCGATCGCTTCCTCTCCAGTCGAGAAATCCCGGTAAATCCCCTAAAATCAAAGAAAAGAAGAGAATCTCGTTCGAATTCGAATTCGAATTCGTTTCCAAATTCTGACGATCTTCTGTTTCTTTCTATTCCAGCTGGTGAAGCCGTGCATCGCGTCTCTCCTCTCCATCGCCTGCCTCTCTATCGCTGCCAAAATGACGATCAACGGCTTCTCCCTTGCCGATCTCCAGGTAATGCTTTCTTGACATCAAAATCGAATCGATTCGCTTCTTGATTCGATGTTTCCGTATGTGCGTGTTTTTTTTATTCAAAATTGAATGGATCAGGGATCTGAACAACCCCAGTTCACTACGGCGACGATCGAGAGAATGGAGATGGTGGTTCTAAGCGCCCTGGGTTGGCGAATGCGATCCATTACCCCTTTCGCCTTCCTTGACTTCTTCCTCCATTCCTTCCCGCTCGCCGATGCCGCTCTCCGCCAAGCTCTCAAGGATCGAGCGTCCAAAACCCTCTTCCGGATTCAAAACGGTAACCGCCTCGATCATCGATCGTTTCTATTCTCATTGTTTCAAGATTCCAATCTTTACGTTTAATCTTCATAGAGGGCAAGTTCTTGGAGTTCAAGCCGTCGATGATTGCCGCGTCGGCGCTGCTCACCGCCGCCTTTGAGCTCTTTCCGACCCACTTCCTCTCGTTCCGCTCCACCGTTCTCTCCAGTAAATTTGTTGATAAAGTACGCCGACTTTTTTCACAAAAAACTGCGAGAGCAGATTCTTTACTGTTTGTTTCGTTTTATTCTTGCGGTTGAAGGAAACCTTGTCGGCGTGCTGCGATGCGATGCTACCGGCGGCGATGGACGGCGGCTCGAAGCAGACCGTAAAGAAGCCGGGCTCGAGCTCCGACTCGCCGGTGACCGTGCTGGGCCGCCGCGACTCCGATAACGGCAAGACCGTCGGATCCTCTTTACATGATCGTGATGCCAAGAAGACCCATCTCGCCTAGATCTGCGGCTGAGCCGCTGCCGCCGCCGCCGCTATCAGAATTCACCCAGAGGGACTACAAACTAAAGAGTGGAGATTTCTTTTTTTTTTTTTTTTCTTTTCGTTTTGTTATATTTTAGTTAAATAGAGAAATAGAGGCTTTTATCCGATATTTGATAGCGAGAGGGAGAAAAAAAAAGGGGATAAGAAAAGTTTATCTTATAGATTTTTTTTTAATAAATAATGGTATTTTGATAATCTAATTAGTTTCGTCAACGAGGTGTACGGACCGATACGCTGCGTGCCGCAAGCAACCTCACGTGTGGCTTTGGATGAGCTGTGGGGTCCATTGATGAGAAAGTGTCGGCGATGTTCTTCAAAAACAGAGAGAGTGTCGGCGAACGGGCGTCTCCAAGTACTAATCATTGTTGTGGGGCCGAAGGTGGAGTCACGTGTGAAATAATTGAAAACAAAGGGGGAGAATGTCTACAGCAGAAGTAGGAAGTATGACGAGGTTAGCTTAATATACCAACAATCCAGTATTTATTCTTTATTTGATTAATAAATCTACTGCTTTCTCATTAAGAAATAAATGGTAATTAGTGGGATTTGAGCTGGATTCACTCCCACTCCTAAAAGGGTTCAGGTTGCATCTTCCGCACTAAAGAATGGTTGATTTTATATATATATATATTCTAATCTTTTCCTTGTCGCATGAAAAATACAACGAGAAGCCCTCTGAGAACTCCAACATCCATTCCTATTGTTACGTATGCATCATTGAACCCGTGTTCTTCCAATGCCCATGACCCAAGCGATCATGCACGAATTTGTGCCTTCCAAGGAGATATCCTAAAGGGCAAAAGGATTACATGCTTGTGTATGTATGTGCATGGCATGCCAAAACAACTTCTCTTGATCAAAGAGCGCCTATTGTCAACTGATTGGGCCTACAAATTATGTCATAGGTTGTAGGGTTCAAGTTGTATCTTTTGCGTAAAAGGGTAATTGATCTTTTTTTATAGCATTCCCAGTTTGGATCATGTCATGTACAAGTCTCCAACCACTCCAAACTGCTTCATTCATCTATCTACATTGATTTACTATTACAAACTCATTAGGTTCATGGGAAAAACTTTCCTTCCAAAAAATTACTTTCTGAAAATATAATTTTGGTATATTTGATTGATCATAGAAAAATAATTTATTTTAGAGTGATTTATATTTGATCAAATATTTATTTTTTAAAAAAATTATATAAAATACCTATTATATCTTTAATGGATATAAAACAATACTTTTTTATTCTTAAACTATGTATAAATACTATTATAATATTAATATTAATACTAATATATAATATTAAATTATAATAATTTAATATATCAATACAATATATATAAAAATATAATATCAATATAATAATAATATTTTAAATATAATAAATTTATTAATCTAGCTATTAATATAATATTAATATAAATTTTAATATATTAATATAAATATTATATTAATATTAATAAAAATATTATATTAGAATAAATATTAAAATAATATTAATATATTATAAATACTATAATATTTATATTAATATAAATATTATATTATATATATAAATTTTTATATTATATTGATATTTATGAGGATATATTATAGGGGTATTTTTTGGAAAGAAAAAAGCTACAATTTTATCCTATGGGAAGTTTCAGAACCTATCTCCTCTAGGGTTTTGCACTTTCTATAAAATATGGGAAGTGTCTTTCCAAATAAGAAGAGTCCCCTCCACTTCTCGCGAATCAAACAGAGTCCTACATGATCGAATAATAGATTCACATGAAGGAAGGTGAATCCTTCTTTGACACGAAAGATACAACCCTTCTTTGATTGTGATGTCTACATGAAGAGAATTTACTAAAGAAATGATAGACAAGCGAGAAGAAAATGACACACACAAATAAAGGAAACCTAGGAGCAGATCGGACCTCCTCCATGACATTTTGCTTTCAATGAACACCAAGTATGCGCACGACTAGGTTGGAGATATACAACAAAGTGTTGCTTCTGGTTGGGAGCAACAATGTATGAGAGCACGTTAGACCTCCATTTCCAGTCTGCACGTAAACTTAAGAACATATAACAAACCTCCACTCTCTAGGGTTCAGATTTATCCCGGCACAAGGCAATAGACTTGATGAGTTTGATAAGTTGCTAATTGGTTAAGCCGAAGTTTTTTGATCTCTGAGTTCCTTTGAACCTTTATTGGCATCATTTCAGACCTATATTGAATGCATTTATCTCCATAACAATGGCTGAGTCGATTGATAGTAAATCCTCCTAGTTGATATATATTGTGCTTATTATTAAGACATGAAACTCCAATACTAGCTTTCTTTAACACCAATGATCGTATCACCTTTTGTGGTATCTTAATGTCTATTCTAAGTAGGAACTGACGAGGCACGTATAGATAACTATGACTTCCTTAATGGAGAGATGCCGCGCTCATCCTTCCACCCCCACTCTCTCTTATTACCTCCAACCCAACCCCACCGATCTGGTCATTCGCTCAGTACATTGTAAGAATTTTTATTTCGTCGATAATTTAGTGGAAATGAGGAAGCATTGCACGAGTTGCTTTTCAATGAAGCTGATGCTCCCTTTTTCTTTCAGTTCATTTATCTTCTATTCTTGGTCAATCAAATTCCATGTTATACTTCTAGTTATATGCAGCATGTAGTAATATGCTTGCTCTTGAAGCTTCATAAATTTCTTCTAAAAACTAAACGAGAGAATTAGGTAGAGTCCACCAAAGTTGCGGAGTCTAGCTTGATAAATGCAATCTACTATTAGATATGATTAGTCTACTATGTAACTACACATAGCATGTAATATATTAAGGGGGTATTTGTTTGAAAAGAATTAGGATCTGGAATCAAAATGAGAATGGATGACTCATTCCAATCGTTTGGTTGGAAAAAGTTCCATTCAAATTTCATGGCGGAATGGGAATTATCCAATCTATCTAAAACTTAATTTTTACTATTTTCTAAGGATTCAAATTTTCATTCCAATTTTGATTTCGGTTATGAACCAAATATTTTGAAAGATTTGATCATTTCGATTTCAATTCTAATCCATTCCGATTCTAGTTGCAAATCAAACACCCCTTAATTATAATGACATATAATTTGATACTTCACCTATTGATATTGCTAACAACTATTGTCAGGTGCAACAATCAAAATAAGTGACTTCTTGAATATACTACTCTTGCCACTCCATCTAAAGAATGTACATGTATCTTTTTCTTTTTGAGAACTAAGACATCCGGAAACTCTAGCAAAACTTATGATGAGGGCATAACCAAATTAGGTACCATATATCTATCCAAGAGACTTTACAAACTCCAGGACCTGGAAGCCTCTGATTAGAGTGAATATGTTCATAGTTGGCTTCTCTTCATCTAGAAAACATTTGCAGCCACCTCTTCACTACCACCCTACATGGAGAATGATTCGGGTTTTGGTTTAAGAATAAGAAAAGTGGAGCTAGTAATTATTTCTCAAATTATTTTGCATTTCTATGTCTACATTATTTGAAAAAACTCGACACTCCTCACCGAATTGAAAGGTTCTCTGGGAGGAAAGCCAACCTCAATCGCAAGATCTAGAAGATAAAAAACAAAGGTATTGAGAGGGAGTGGGAGGGATAAATTTATTTTTTCAAAAAAAATAAATTTATCATGTAAGTATATCATAATTGGTTCACTTAAAATAAAATAAATAAATAAAATTATTTTATATAACATTTTTCTTTTCAATCAATCTCTCGCGTCCTACCAACATGCATCATTTATCAACCAGATGTATCATATCAGCATCACATTATGTGTGAAATTAACTCTCACGTGTACTTCATAAAATCATGATTGTACTATTATTATAGTTCATAATTCAACTTTCATGTAGGGTTCACTAATTTTACTAGCTTTATTCATATTGCGGAAGATTTTCGACCACGTACGGATATGACTGAAGTAGACTGAAGACCACTGGAGCAGCGTTCCTACAAAATAAATCTCAATCGGAATTAGCTCCAGCAAGAACCCTCCGATGATCAAGTCAGAAATCTATCGCAACAGAGGAGAATGAGAGAAAATCGCAAGAGGACACAAGTATAGTAGGCACACATGCGCGTACCTAGGGATCTTTTCTTGACCTCTACTTATAGAGAGATTGATGATGTGATGGACCATATGGATCATGTCAGATGGTAAATGGACCTCTAGCCAATGCACAGCTGGCAAGGAAGGTGATGTGATGCGGGCTTAATAGGCGTGTGGACGGTGAATGAAATGACGGTAATGTGTCCTGACTTAACATATTTGGACAAAAAGCATAATTAATCCTTGGGCATGTTCCATTGTCCGATGTCCGATCCATCCCCTAACGCCGAAGTTTGGAGGCCAACAGAGATCTTTACTATTAGATGAAGAGCGCCGGTCAGGAGGGAGGATCGGTCAGTTGGTCCAAATCCATCCATAAGTAGGAATGTGGGTATCGGATGACTTTTTACGGGATCCTATTCAAAGGATCAATATGATAAGGGCCATCTTCTCCAGAGTGATAGGTTATGGTAGTGAAGGACCCAAGATCCGATTAGGAGTAAGGATCGGCTCAGAATCCCCAGTGATAATGTCAAAATTGAGCTTCCCCTGATCTCGAGTCTGATGTCCAGATGGCTCATTATTTAGACGTTCTCCGAGAGCCCTCTCTGCTCTTCCATTAATGAGGGAGAACTAAAGTCAAACAAGGAGGGCCAAAAAGTCATTCTGATTATCCCATCATGCGGAGCTGTGTGGCATGTAGTCAATCAAGAGAGGCCATGTGATGTGAGTCTATCCAGCATGTGGGTCGTAAGTGGAATAATGGCATGAAAGGGTGTACCCTGACTTGACTCATGCAAACAAAAATCATAATTGGTGCGTCTTGACCCATATTTTAAATGGAGGGTCGTTGTCCAGCACGTCGAAGCCCAAGAGCTTATGAATGTCCTTGTCGTCGAATGGTATTGACTGAGGGGATTGATTGGTCCGTCCGGACCAGTCTACCCATTGGTTGACTACGGTAGAAGTCAGTGGTCAGGAAGAAGGCTAGAAGATCCTCCAGAGCAGATCATCTGAAGTCAACGGGAGGTTGGACAAGCAGGCTCGGTGCGACCTAAAGGTCGATTTAGCCCACCGTGCGGGGTCCAAAAAAAGATCAGCCTTCCGATGTACAATAAGTTATAATAGCGTATGATTCAAAGAAAGATTAGACGTAAAGATTGACTCAAAATCTTCGAAGATAGTCGAACCTTCTTTGGCTCAATGCCTGGCGCCCATATGTCACTTTGAGGGGGGGGGGACGGCTGATGTATGCATCGGTTGAGGCACTGGAAGCCATGGCCGAGTCGAGGATTAGTGCCTCAATTTTGGCTAGGGCCCTTCTCCAAAAAGGGAGGATTAAAGTCAAGGGTAAGAGGACAAGGGGTCATTATGATCGTATCCCATCACACAGGACCGTGTGAGGTGTTTAAATATCTCTGACAGCAGCCATAAATTCTCTTGACGCATAAATGTAGAAGGGATGGTGATGCGATATGGTGTGCGACTGATAGGTAGAGTGACTAAACTGGACAATGGAGCCTAATAGATCCACACGGGGGGTCGTTTGGTGTTTCTCAGCCTGAGCTCTAGGCGGATATCGTTCATCCGATTCTTAATCATTCTCTGAAGTAGGCAGCCAAGGGTTCGTATCTTTTGGTGGTATTTGCTACGGAGACCAAAGCAGACAAAGCGATGCCGAACCTTGGGGAGATCGGTTCCACCAAGTGGTTGGCGAAGGCGAGCTCTGGTTATAGCGGGATATCTCTTCCCATCGGTCTTAGTATTATCTTAGTCTTCCTCTCGTAGGTGATTCTTTGGAACGCCTAGTCGGCGAACTTCCAGATCAGTCATCAATGGAATTCAAACAATACTCAAGGTACATCATATTAGATAAGGTCAAAGACCCAAACTTTCATTAGTTTGTAGTGGCTACCGTATCACCCCCCAATATATACCCCTACTCCCAAGTCTGAGGTTTAGAAGATTCGAAGGATGGGAGTATAACAAGTGATAGAGGGTATACACCCATTTGGAGTCAGGAGGGCATCTTTTTGAAAATGAGGTCGCTACATTATCTAACTATTAATAGCCAGAGGAGAGAGAGCTAATTTTTGCGAGATTCGAAAGGCGACATGTTTCATTTTGGAAACTCCTCATTATGGGCCGTTTCTCAGTTGGCGCTAACCAATGGGGAGGCATCAGCCATTCTCCATCCATTGGTTACGGAGAGTCTCAGGCTTGAGGCCGCGCTTGATCTTTATTACTATAAAAAGGGACTTAGGGTGCCAGTGCTTCTCCCTAATACTTTGAATTTTTCTCTTTGAACGCCATACTCGGAGGTTCTCTGTTCCTATTTCCCCAGGTTGCCGATTATCTTCTTCAGCAGCCGCCTCTCCTTCTTTCATTCTTTCCTTCTGAACAACAGGTGGGCCTATCTTTTTCCTCACTATTTTCTTTCTTCTTCGATCAGTTCCCCCTTCATTCTCCTTTCTTTTCCTTGACTCCCTATCTTCCTGTTTGATTGACGATGGCTGGTATCGAGGGCTCCATTGGGAGCTGGTCTTCGGACCATTCTTTGGCACCTAAAAAAATACTAGGGGAGAAGGTGCTGGACAAGAGGTGGAATCGACCTTCATGCCTGACACCATTAGGTCCGTGTTGAGTTCAAAAGATTTGGATTTGATCCAGACCCATTACGAGATTTTGGTTTCATTTGAATTGGAGCTCCCAGGAGCGAGTGGTAAGATTGTTAATCCTCCCATCGGATGGATCGATCTCTATGAAGAGTCATTCCGAGCCGGACTCCGATTGCCTGTGCACCCCTTCGTTGTAGAAATTTTTTATTTTTTTAATCTTTCCCCTTGCTCCTTAGTCCTTAATTCCTTTCATTTTATCATCAAATTTGTGGTCGCTTATTCCTTGGCCGGGGTTCTTCCATCCATCCCTCTCTTCCGATCTTTCTTTATTTTGAAGAGGCATACTGCAGATTAGTGGTACGTTTCTCCTCCAAAGACGCCTCTATCTTAATAAGGGGAGCTCCTTCCTCCATTCATAGGTGGAAGGAGCGACTGGAGATCACGTATGGATATAGCTGGAGCAGATTGGAGACCATCGAAGCAGCGTTTCTGCAAAATAAGTTTCGATCGGAATTGACTTCGGAGAGGATCCTTCAACGATCAAGTTAGGAATCTGACACAACAATTCGTTTTGTATTTATCCAAAAAAAAATTAGACTGACACAAACGAAAAAACTCGTACGATGAAATTATTCTAGTAATTCATACAAATAAATTAAAAATAAAAAGAAAGATACCATTCTAAGAAGATGCTTAAATCCTCATCGGACGGTCCAAATGGCAAAAGCCATCATTCCAGCTAGACTCGAGGTTGAGCCGCCGGCATCGAATTGACTAACAATCGATAGAATGGAGAGTTAGAAAATATATATATATATATATATATATATATATATATATATATATATTAGAACTGATAAAATATGATCCGATCCATCAATCCGACCTGTGTTCGATCCGTCATAAACAGGTTTGGATTTAGGCTAAACAGATTCGGATCACAAATAGATCGACTCGTTTAACCCGTTTAATAATTGAGTCGAATATGGGTTTTAGATATCTGATTCGTTTAATCCATTTAACCCATTTAATATTTAGGTTGGATTGAGTCAAATAACTCATTTAATCTGTTTAACTTATTTCTGACCCATTTAATCCGACCTGTTTAATCCATTTAAGATCCGTTTAACCTGTTTAATCTATTTCTGACCTATTTAATTTGATCCGTTTAATCTATTTAACTCGTTTAACTTAATTTGATCTATTTAATAAATGAATTAAATGGATCGGATCGAATTATCTGTTTAATAAATAGATCGAATTTATGTTTAAATTTTTGACCCATTTAATAAACAGATCGAATTTGGGTTGATCATTTTTTGATCTGATCTGGTTATAATCTGATCCGTTTATGACCGACTCGATCCATTTACCACTCCTAATATATATAATATTTTTATTTTATAAAATATATAAATGAAGGATAAAAATAGAGTTGTTGTGGTCGGATATCGGAAAGCATGATATAAGATAAAAGAATAAAAATTTATTTTTCGAAAAAATTAATTAATTATAATGGATTTCGTATGGTCCCGTTGGCTTGTCGTTCTAATATTCCGTTCTGTCGTGTTTCTCTTATTTTTAATGTTTTCTGATCTTCCCAACATGACCAATATCCAATTTTTAATTGCAAATCTAAGCATATTTTTTGCAAGAGCACTTCTGGTCCGTAGATCCGTACCTCTCGAGGACACACCTCAACAGACACATGCGATGCGTGTCAGTCCTTGCTAAAGAGTTGCAGTTGATTTGACATGTAGACCTCATATTATGAATGCTAATATTTTAATAGAAAGGATTTTTCCAAATTTAAGTGAAAGCAATAATTTGAGGAAAAAAAAATATAAGCAAATAAACATAATGTAGCAGCTCAAAATTTGCCAGTAGACTGAAGAGTGAGACACCACCTGTCCTTAGGATTCAGGTTTGATCCCTGTAGAAGGCATTGGACTTGATAAGTTTGATAAGCTGTTAATCTATTGTGACAAAGAGACGGTCATTTGCCCCTAAATTCTATTAAGCCTTTTATAGGCATCATTTCTGATCTTGTATTAAATGAGTTGATCTCCAAAATGATGACCTGAGCCGATTCAATATGAGACTCCAGTATTGGCTTGGTTTAACATTGATCAAGTTCCATAACATAATGTTTGTTTTGTTAAGTGGAAACCGACAAGTTCAATCAAAAAAAAAAATCATGGAGGGCTATCCTTCTACCCCTAATCTCCCTTATCACGCAACCCTACCTCCAATCATATCACTTGATAAAGACTTGTTTTGACTTCCGTGATGACGATGATTCTTAAAAACTGTCCATAAGAACAGTCCATCCCTAATCTACTTATTTCGGTTTCGAGGAAACAATCTTATAAGGTCGATCTCCGGAAGATGGATTTTTTTTTTAAATAATATTATTTAAATAAAAAATTTTTAAAGTACCTTCATTTGAAAAGTATTTTTAAAAATACGATAGGTGGGCCGACGTCAGCAAAAATCGTAGGTTCAACCCATGAATTTGAGGCCCACGTGGCCAATTCGTAGGTTGAGCTCACGAATATTTGGCCCAGCTGGTGGAAAAACTGAAATCGTAGGCCGAATCCATGATTTTTTTTAAATCAATTTTTTTAAAAAATTCAGGTCGAATTCATGGGTCCAACTCACGAATTCAATCCATAGCCACGCGGCCCACATGCAGGAGTCCCACGTGGCTATTTTTTTTTATTTCTGAAATCATGATCGGAGGTCATGATTCCGACCGACAGTCTTAACCCACCTCCGATCAGGTTTTTTTTATTTTTTTTCTGCTTCCCTCCCCTCCCACAGTCTTCCCCGATGGACCCCCGTCGTGCTCCTCTCCCCTCCGACAGTCCTCCCCGGTGGACCCTCCTCTGCGGTGCTCTCCTCCCCTCCCTGAGGTCTTTCCCTCCCCGCCGCCCCCTCCACACCCCCCCCCCCCCCCCGACCTCCATGCCTCCACGCTGGCCACCCCCTTCAAGCCCCCCACCCCCCGGACAGCCACCCTCCTCCACGGCTCTCCCCCGCGCGCCACCCTCCACCCTGATCCCAATCGCCGCCCTCCTCCCCGGTTCTCCCCACCAGCACCCCCTCCGCCGCTCCCCTCCTTCCCCTCCAGCTGCATCAACGAAATATATATTTTTTAATTATTTTAATTTTTATAAATAATTATAAATGTTATGATTTTTATACTTTTAGAATTTTGTGAAATTAATTGATATTGTTATTTTTTAAAATTTTGTAAGTTTAAAAATAAAATTAATGAGTATTAAATATTTTAGTTAGAAAATTAATTTAGTTAAATTATATAATATTTTTAGTTGGTATAAGTGAAAAAATGAAATTAATAATTATAAAATTTTGTTAAGTATGTTTAAATTTATAGTATTATAATTTTTTGAATTGTTATTAGTGAAGAAATAAAATTAATTTTAATAATTTTATAATTATTGAAATTAAAAGAAATTAATAGTTATTAAATTTTTTAAGTATCTAAAATTTATAATATCATAAATTTTTAAGTTGTTATAAGTGAAAAAAATAAATTAATTTAAAAATATAAAATTTTAAAATATTATAACTATCTGAATTGTTAGTGAAGAATTAGAAAATAAATATAAAATTTTTGTAAGAATGTAAAATTTTATAATGTTATAAATATTTGAATTGTCATTAGTGAAAAAATGAAATTATTAATTATAAATAATTTAAAATTATGTAAAATTTGGTAAGTGGAGAAAATAAAATTGATAATGAAATATTTTAAAAGAATGTAGAATTCTATAAGTGAAAAAAATATCAATATAATTTAAGTTAATTTTTATTAAAAATTTTATTTTAATTATTAATTTTGATCAATGTGGTTTGCTTTACATAGAGCATGCTAAAATTATTGTATTTGTTATGTCTATAGTGATAGAAGAAAATATTACGATCTTATATTATATAAATGGTTCTACAATTTATGGACCGAATGGGATTGAATACGTTGGTCATCCTGAAAGGGCAGTTAGAATTAAATCTGAAATTAGATTTGAGGAGTTAGAGAATAAATTATGCAGACTCTTTCATATAGATAAAAGCAAAAATAGACTCACGATAATATATAGATATCCATAGATTGTACAGCCGATATTGTTAAAATATGAACCTGTTCCGATTACTCAAGATGAGGATATTGAAATAATTTTTTTAACAGTTAGTTCTCACCTATGTTTATCGGGTGCAGAGTTGTATCTAGAAGTGCAACCTATTGAAACTGAATAGAATGATTATGAAGTAACTGATAGAGATATAAGAATAACTCAGAACATTCAATAGATCGGTCTATCTCAAACAGCTCAGGACACTGAGCATGTACCAGAGACTCAAAGTTTCAGACATGCAAAGGATCAATTTTCTCTAATTGATCCTGATGCAGTTGGTGTCACTATTAGAGAATCATCAGTTTATACACCTGTCGATGATATGGTGCACATAAATAATCGGCTATTTGAGGAAGATGACATACAGAGTGGAGATGAGATGGACTTTCATCTTCAGAAAGGTGGTACTTCTGCTCCTGTAGATTGCGGACCTGTGGAAGAGCATCCAAGTTTAGGAGTATTTGAAGCTCCATCTGCAATATTTAGATCAATTGATTGGATAGCAGCTAATGTATCATTGTCTTCTGGTTTGGAGGCACGGTGCACCAGCTGAAAAAAAAGTGTCGAGTTATTAAAAAGACTTTGTTTTGTAGATAAAATTAAACTGCAAACTGCAGTAAAATAGTATTATATTGAGAGTCATTATGAATTTAGAGTTGTCAAGTCAAAGCCAAAGCTTTGGGTGGTAAAATGTAAAAATAGAGAGTCAGGATGTAATTGGATGCTCCGAGCTATTAAACGATAGATTACTTTGAAATCATAAGGTATATCAGTCCACATACATGTGTTTCAGCTATGCTTTCTCAGGATCATTCTGGTCTTGATTTGAATTTTATTGTCAATAAAATTTGAGATGTTGTAAAAGAAATGCCCACAATTTCTATTATCAGTATCAGTGTAATTATCAAAAATAGGTTCAACTATACGGCCAATTATATAAAATTATAGGAGGCAAAGCAAAAAGTAATGGCATTGATATATGGAGATTGAAATAAATCTTATGACCTATTGCCAAAATGGTTGCGTGCTGTACAAAAATTTAATCCCAGCTCTTGGGTGAAGTTCATCAGCACTTCTACCGATTATCCTCTATTGGTTGCATTTGATCGTGCTTTTTGGACATTTGCACCATCAATTGAAAGTTTCAAATACTATAGACCGGTTATCAGTATCGATGCTACATTTATATACGAAAAATATCGAGAGAAGCTGATGATTGCAACAGCTATTGATGGAAACAATCAAATTTTTTCACTTGCCTTTGCTATAGTGGACGAGGAGTCTACTGATACATTGGGCTGGTTCTTGGCTTGTCTTGGATGTTGTATTGGACCACGTCATGGTATATATCTTATTTCAGATCAGCATTCAGGTATATTGTCGGCTTTACAGAATGAACATCTTGGCTGGCACCCTCCAAATGCACATCATGTTTATTGTTTGCGTCACATAGCGAGTAACTTCAATACTTGGTTCCGAAACTTCAGACTCAAAGATTTAGTGAAAATAATCGAAATGCAGACACAACTTATAAAGTTCAATAAATTTTTGACGAAGATTGAAAAGGTGAATTCGGAAGCTATTCAATGGTTGAATAAAATTTCAGTGGAGAAATGGTCTCGTGCACATGATGGTGGTCAAAGATTTGGAATGATGATCACTAATTTATCTGAATATTTTAATGATGTATTGAAAAATGCACGCTTCCTACCGGTAACTTTATTGGTCCAATTGATATTTTTTTGACCGGTATCATATTTTAAAGGTTGACGTGCACAGGCAGATGAAGCATTAAGTAGAGGTGAAAGATTTATTCTATTTGCTACAACTTGTGTAATTGCCAATCAATCTAAAGCAACATCTCATAATGTCACAAAGTTCGATAGAGCAAGTGGAGTATTTCAAATCCAAACAGCATTCCATAGGCCGTATAACAATAAAAGCAACAATACTCAAGTGATGGTAAATTGCCGTAGAATCTATATATTTAAGTTATTACTTACTATGAATAAAAACTATATGTTTGATCTATTGAACTACTATGCTTACAGATAGTATGGTTATCTGAGCATACATATACGTGTCAGAAATGGCAGTATTATCATTTATCGTGTTCTCATGTGATGGCTGTCTGTGCACATATGTCAATTGATTTTTGATGATATGTTAATCGGTGTTACACACTAGAGGAATATCATCATAGTTACAGCCATAAATTTCAACACATTCTGCATGCAGATTATTGGGCACAACAAACAACTGACATCACCAATATACCACAGAAAGAACGATTGCGACAAAAGGGAAGACCACGATCTTCTGGATTAAGGAATAAAATGGATTGGACGGAAATTGAGAACAGAACTAGGTGTCAAAATTGTGATGAAGTTGGACATAGCAGACGGACATGTCCGACAAATAGACAATGATTTTTTGTATTCAAACTTATATTATTATCAAAAAAAATCCTATGTTATTATCTATTATAATGTGGTAGTAATTTTGTTCCGATTTATATCAAATATGTGTGTTTGATTTAGTAACAAAAATTTCTTTTTACAAATGTGTTCTATAGCCTCGTGCACATGGAGCTAGGACCGATAGATCAGACGGTCTTATATGCTCAGGCGTCTCATCGATCTTCTACTATTTGGGATGGACAGGTATGTATTTATATTAAATATATTTTAAAATTTAAAGATCTGAAGTAACTTTTATTTCACTTTTGCAGGAGCATTCATTTCTTCGATGTCGACGACGAGAGCTAGATTTTACTCGATCGACCCCACTAGATATACGAATAGTTCCACTGTTGCAGCAGGCGAGTTTTTACAGACTTAGCCAGGTGGGCTTCATCTCGCTGGATTGGCATTTGATCACTGCATTCATAGAGCGGTGGCGTCCAGAGACACATACATTTCATCTGCCACCAGGTGAGTGCACTATTACACTGGAGGACGTCAACATTCTATTGGATTTACCAATTGACGGTCTTCCAGTGATAGGTAGCACATGTCAGGATTGGCATCAGGTATGCTTTGATTTGTTAGGTGTTGTCCCACCCAATGATAAACTAAAGGGTTGCTGATTGAATCTTGCATGGTTGGGACAGTAGTTTTCTAAGCTACTACTAGATGCAGATGTTATAGCCATACAGCATTATGCTAGAGCATATATTCTACAGCTGATGGGGGTGTTTGTATGCAGATAAATCAAATAACATGATACATATTATGTTTTTGCCATTACTTATCGATTTTGAGGCAGCAGGACACTACAGCTGGGGTGGTACGGGTTTAGTATGGTTGTATAGGGAGCTTTGTAGGGCAAGTAGGATAGATGCACATGACATTGCCGGACCTTTGATTTTACTTCAGATATGGGCCTGGGATAGGTTTCCATCTATAGCTCCTCATCGATTACTTCAGCCTCCTATAGATCCTATTATGGATTTGGCAGGTGGAGATGCATTACCACCCGGTCCTCTAGCCATGAGTTATGTAATTGTATGTGACATTATAATCTCCAAACTTTAAATTTTTTAAATACATTTATATGTACCATTATAATTTTATTATGTAGATGGAGAGATGCTTTTGAGGTGATAGAGGTTTTCACTCATATTTTATTGAGTTATCGGCTTCATCTTGATCATCTCAGATTTAATCAGGTATAAACATAAATGATTTATATTACTTAGATAATTTCTTAGAATGACTACGTTCATACTACTTACACTTAATTTTGTGGATGAAAAGATCATGTGGCAGCCATATACTCCAGAGGTTCTAGCCACGCTACCAGATTACTGTTTTAGTGGACAGGATATATGGCGATGCCGAGTAACACTCCTATGCTTTTTTATCGTTGAGTAGCACTATCCAGATAGAGTGATGCACCAGTTCTGACTACGTCAGACTATTCCAGAGGTCTGTGATACAGATTTCAGGCTTCATCATATCGATCTTCGAGGACGCACAGATCATGACTGGAGATGAATTCATTAGCACTGGGTTGCACTCTGAGAGAGTCGGTAGGATTATATTGTAGACGGTCCATCGACCGACGGTATGATGGATTACTATAATGATTACATGGAGTGGTATCGTCGCATCATGCGTCGATTCATTTGTCGTAGGGGAGCGATAATTGACTATCTGATAAGGTTTCATATCTTATCTATAATTTTCTATGACTAACACATTTGTATTTTCTCCATGCTAAGCATGTTATTTGTGTCAGAGTGACGGTTTGATGAGGATTCATCATTTGACTCATCCAGATTCGTTAGCCACATCCGGATAGCTCATTCAGGATATTTGTGCTTCGGATCTCGACGCTGTCCAACAACACGTTCGTATCTCCATCGATATCCACGATCATGGTCATGGCAGTGTAGAGTCCACTCCTTCACCTTTCATGCATCCGTCATCATCAGGAAAACCTGCATTGCATAGAGGAGATACCAGATGATATTGTACATCATCATTTTTGATTTAGGATCTTCCATTCTTCAATTCATATATGCCCTCGCCCGTCTTTATGCATGACGATATGGCTCAGTTTCAATCCACACAGGAGACTGCGGCACATTTTGAGTATGCAGCGACCGAGTATGAGGGACCTAGTGAAGGTCCGATAGAGTATCATACGGAGTCGCACAAGGGACCGATTCAAAGTTTGGGCGAGCATCATACCGAGGGTCCGAGTGAGGCTCCACCCATGGGCCGTCGAGTGCAACCTGCAAGAAAGAAGCGAAGACCACCTTATGGAACATGATGTATATATTGTAGTTTTTTCATGTTTGTAAAATATATGGATATGAAAGTAAAAAATATTTTATTATACAACATCAATGGGTGCATTAGGTTTTTGAATTTAAGTGCACTTATATTATGCAATTCATGCTCTTATATCATATGGAGTCGCAATCCGAGTCCAACAGTTGAGCGCTGCAATCCGAGCCCACAGGTTGATTGACGATGTGGCACGCAAGTCATGTCGAAGCGATCGAGCGCTGCAATCTGAGCCCACAGGTCAAGTCCGGAATCACAGGTTGATCTATGATGTGGCCGTGCCTAAACATTAAACCGAGCTGACCTGTTTACTCTGATCGAGTCGACCCTAAATCCTAAATCCTAAATCGTAAATCCTAAATCCTAAATCGATCACCCGATAATTTTAAAAAATTATTTAGAAAACTATAATCTTAAAAAATCATAAAATTTTCAAGATCGATCAACCGTCTGAGAATTTCGATCGATCGATCCGAACTGAGCCGATCGATCGACTTGAGATTCACTGGACCGATCGACCGCATGGCATGCACCTGTGCCGGATCGATCGACCAAATTTCTCATGCGATCGATCGGTCCGGCATGGGTTGCATGCCACACGGTCAACCGATTTAGCAAAACAAGAGTCGACCGGTCGGCTCAGTTTGGATCGATTGACCAAAATTCTCAGGTGGTCGATCCGTCCGGCAAATTGTGACCCATGCGATCGATCAACCTTAGACCTGAAGTCAACTGACTATCTCGGTCTGGATCGATCGATCGAATTTATCAGGCCATCGATCGATCCAGAAGACTTTGCATCCCACGCGATCGATCGGCCTGAGATCCGAAGTCAACCAGCCATCTCGATTTGGATCGATCGATCGAATTTCTCAGGCGATCGATTGGTCTTGAAAATTTTTTGATTTTTTGAAGATTATAAATTTTAAAATAATTTTTTAAAATTATCAGACGATCGAAAATTATCCGATTTAGGGTTTAGGGTTTTGGATTTAGGGTTTAGGATTTAAGGTTTAAGGTCGATCGAAATTCTCAGGTGGTTGATAGATTCGACGTGACTTGCCTGCCACATCGTCAATCGACTATGGTTCCGAACTCGATCGGTGAGCTCAAATTGTGACACCGATAAATTTTTTGATTTTTTAATAATTACTCATTGTACAGTAACTATTAGATTAACCACTTTGCTGCCAAAATCATATCTTAAATTGTACACAATTTTAGTCAGATTACAACACATTTAAAATTACAGCAACAAAAGAAAGGTACATATGCATACATCAAACTAAAGTATATTTTTCTAAATATAAATGACGAAGATGGCAGATCTTCAAGTGAAGCCACACGTACTGCTCTAATTACTGAAGCTTAATCATCCGGAGCAGGATCTTCTTGTGGTGGAAGAAATTGACGATAAAAATATTGTACAAACTGATCAAATCGATCAAAACCCTCGTCCAATCAGGCACCCATCTGTGTAAATCCCTCATTCAGTCGAGAATCCATATGTGCAAACCACTCACTAACAGATATCTCCAATGCATTTATGCGAGCAGATAATGCATGCTGATCGGATGACTGCTGATCAGATCATGTAGCATGTGTGGGCCGCTCTCTATCGGTAGGCTAACCACCTCCGTCATCGTCATGTTCTTCTTCATCTATTGTAGACGTACGCATCCATACACCATCATGAAATATATACCCCATACGTCTCAGAGATGCATGATTGTAAATATCACTACGTTTAACCTTGACAACTTCATCATCGACCGTGATGTGGACATCAAATGCTTCGAATATAGTAGTCAGAATAGCTCCATATGGCAAGATGATTTTTGAACTTTAAAAATATTCATTCATATAGAACATCATTAAATAAGACAAATTAACCCTATCACCTGAAAGAATCATCCTGAGAAGATAAACATCTAAATATGATACGTGTTCTCTATGACCTCATCTAAGCAGAAAATTAAACGTGAAAATATGATGGATTAATCTAGTTTCAAGTGGTAATAGATTTGCATCAGCTTTAGTGATCGCACTTATATGATTGTCAAAAATAGTTCTAACACAAGAAGCATAGTCTAATACTGGATGATTCCAAACAGTACTACTATTGAAAAATCTATCACCATCCGATGGAATATCTAAAATTTGATCTAAAATTTCACAATTAAATTCGATTAGTTGTCCTTTAACATACGATGAAATGGAACAAGACTTACTATTAAAACTAAAATTACTATAAAAATAATGAATCAGAGTAGGATACTTTGGTTTGTGGAGCGTAATCATAGATAGCCGACCTATCTTTTTAAATAAAATTTTAATATAAAAATCACTAAAACTATTTAAATCGACTATCCTACCTCCTGCAACTTTTCTTTCAGAAAAATTTGATTGAAATTTTTTACTATACTTATTATCTAAAAACAAAGACTCTTCATACCTACGAGATGGTTACTTCCCTTTCTCTATTCGAGCTCTCTTTCTTTTCGATAAAACTCCACTTTTTTTGAAAGCCATAATCGATTTTAAGAAATGATGAGTAACAAATAAGAAAATTGAAGAGTGTGCATTTGAAGGGAGGGTGGGATGTGAATGAGTAAGAAGGAAGTGTGCACTTGAAGGGAGGGTGGGGTGTGGATTTAAAGATAACAAATTTGTGGGTTGAATCTATATTTTTTATTTAATTTTCAATGAATTTATGGGTTCAATCCAAGAATTTGGTGCAACGGTCGGAATTTAAAGTAAATTCATGGGTGAAACCCATGAATTCTATTCAAATCCAACGGCTATATTGAATTCGTGGGTTCAACCCACGAATTTGCTTGAAATTTTAAAAAAAAAATGATCGGGAACAAAATCGTGGGTTGAACCCACGAATGTCGTCCGGCTGGCTCAAAATCGTGGGTTCAACCCATGAAATACCAATTCGTGGGTTCGACCCACGAATTAGCTTCGAATTCGTAGGTTGACCCCACGAATTCGTGTGGAATTTTTTAAAAAAAAAAAATTAAACAAAATCATAAGTTCAACCCACGAAATCGTTTTTTAACCACGTGGGCTGAATATTCGTGGGCTCAACCCACGAATTATCCAGGTGAGCCTCAAATTTGGGGGTTGAACCCACGATTTTTGCTGACACGGCTTACCCATGATATTTTCAAAAATAGTTTCCAAACGAGGATAGTTTGGAAATTTTTTATTTAAAAAATATTATTTTAAAAAAAAATCCATGGAAGATCCTTTTCTCGTCTACTAACCTAGAGAAAAAGTTTTGATGAGATGGATGCCTAAAAGATCCGAACATCATTTTCTCCTGTTTTTTTTTTCCTTTTTCTAAAGAAAAAATTTTGATAGGATGAGTGCCTAAAAGTTACTTTCCTCTGCATCCCGCTTCTCACTCTCTTTTTTCCCTCCATCTTTATAATTCAACAATCTTTACGTGCAAGATACTTTCAATTTGAAGAAGGCAGATCCACTTTGACTAAAAAAAGGATTCATCCATCAGATGAGAGCTACAAAGGTATAAACCAAACTAACTATATATGTATGTAAAAATAAAGATTCAGATTCTTATGGGACGTTCTACAGAATATCGAGAAGGAATACCATCCTATATACCGAGATAGCTAGCGTCCTAGCATTCAGATTGGAATGTCTTGGAATATTTTACCCAAATGTCGGAATAAGATGGGACAATGATATATCCCATTACATGAGAAAATTGGGACAGTCTCATGCTATGAAATTTAAAATTTTATATAAAAATAGACAAAATAATCAAATCATGTAAAAAATATATATATATTATTTTATTAGTAATGTATTAGAAATGATTGGGAAGCTTCGCACAAGTAGCTTCTCAAAAGTATTGTCATCTTTATCAATAGCCAATTCCAATGCTCCACATTGTACTTTAATCATATGCAACATATAATAATGTTAGGCTTGATTTCAAAGGTCTGTACATCAATTTCTTCTACAAACTAATCAAAATAGTCGGGCAAAGTTTACCGATGCTGTGAAATCTAGTGCTATAAATGCCATCTCAATCTCTTCTTCAGTAAATTTACCATAGATAAATTTAACTTGTTGTACAATAGATCAATTTAGATTGTGCATTACTTAATCTCCAAATATTGAATGCATTTTTCATTTGTAAGACAGGTGGAAACTTAACCAAGAATTTGGGTGCGGGCAAATCAAACTAGGTATCATGTATCATACTTAACAAACTCTACCAGGTAATAACCTCCAATTAGAGAGAATCCGTTCATAGTTGCCTTCTCTCCATCTAGAAAATGTTTGCCGCTGCGTCCTCCAATAAATTCAATAATGGCAGATTGTTCATTATGCAATTGCCTATAACATGTACCATAAGTCATGGAAATATAAAATTTGTTAACATTTGGTTTAGGAATAAGAAAAAGGGAATTAATAGTCATTCCAAAAAGTCATTTTCCATTTCTGTCTACTGCAATATCTGGACTAATACTAGGCGGATTGCATGATAATATTTGTAACGACTACCAGCTAAGGGCGTCATCATCCATGAAGTAAGCGGAGAAAAGTGAAGCTTTACTTAATATAATGCTAAAGGCAACATGATGGATTCTCCGAAGAACTTGTGAATTGACCAACTACGCGAGTGCTGAAAAGATTGGACATAGTTCAGACTACTAGCTATTCTTCTCCGGTGAAGGTAGCATAACGTGTATGCCCTGCTCGAGATCCGGCTCCCTAAGGCAAGTTTTGCTCGTGCCAAATGATAGATTTCGGTGGCTTAGAGCACCTACATAGTGGAATCTAGAGACTTTTTGCGGGGGATCCTAGTGATATGAAGGTATGATTCGATTAAGATGGATGCCTTTCATAAATACAAGCAGCAGATGACTTTAGTCATCTTGGAGCAGATCGAAAGATCTTGGCTTCTTTCTGAATTGCATGTGAGCACTAAGTACAGGGAATGAAGAGTGCTTTAGTCCAAGATCTCTAGGATTGTGTTGCAAGACTTTCCCTCTCTTGTTGCTACAGACTTCAACTGCATTGTGAGGCCCCATAAGAAGATGGATGGTAGATAGTATATAGATAGTATTGATTCTAAATAGTTCAGAGAGCTCATCAATAATGCGGACCTAGTTGATCTTGGCTATTCTGGATCCAGATTTACTTGGTGTAACAATCAATAGGGGATGGCTAAGATTTGGGAGAGAATTGATTGAGCGATTGCTACCGCTGGCTGGCTCCAGCACTTTCATAAGCATTAGGTCCAGCACCTCCCAAGGATTGCATAGGATCACTGTCTGATTCTCATTATCATTAACGGCCCGCTCATGCCTAGAGGCCCGTTCAGTTTTAAGAAGTTCTAGACCTTCTATACGAGATCGTGAGATCTGATTAAGGAGGTTTGGAGGATATCCGTCTAAGGGGACGCGCGGTATTGGGTTTCCCAGAGACTGGAGCTTGCTAGATGCAGACTCCTTCGATGGAATAGGCTTGAAGTTGGTGACATCTTCAGGTGGATTGAGGAGTAGAGGCGGCATTGCGGAGATGGAGAGGAGAAAGATCGGGAGAGAGCCCTCCAGGAGCCTGACTTGAGGGAGCTTCATCATAAACTCTTGGTGCACCATTCTTTGCTAAGACAGCAGAAAATACTATGGAGCCAAAAATCAAGGGTACAGTGTATCAAAGAGGATGATGGAAATAGCAGATTCTTTCATCAGTCCATTATGATCCAATGGTCTGCCAATCACACCAAACAGCTGAGGGAGAGTGATGGTTGAGTGGTGGATAATGGTGAGAAGATCAGGGGGCAAATCTTCCAGTTCTTCAGATCATGATGAATGGTGCATTTGGATGAGGATACCCCCTCCAGGGATCTCAGCCTATGATCCGTATCTCCAATCAAGAGAATGAGGAATCTGACTCGTCCGGTGTCTGCTGAGGAGGTGCGGGGGGGGACCTCTGATCTCTTAAGGAGGATAAGGCCCCGAGGTCGAATAGGTTCCCCCCTCTTCTTTCATCAGTCTTGACCTATTTTTAGGGAGAAGGTAGTAGAGACGATGCAGATGATCTTCGATTCTAGAAGTATTCCAGAGGAGTGGAAGAAGACTCTAATCACTCTCATCCCGAAGCATCTCGATGCATCTATCCTGAGAAACTTCAAGCCGATCAGCCTCTGCATCACTTTCTGCAAAGTATGTGCTAAGATCTTGATTGGACAGTTAAAGCCGATTATATCTCATCTAATTAGTCTGAAATAGGATGCTTTTGTCAGCGATCGATGCATCATCATAATATCTCACTCATCCAGAAGTTCATGCATGATCTGCAGTGAACTCCCAATCATCGAAGTCTTATGGCAATCATGTTGGTCATGGAGAAAGTGTATGACCAGATGAGCTGGCGCTTCCTACATCGGATGCTGAATAGCTTGGCTTCCAAGATAGATGGATCGATTGGATCATGGATTGTATGAGGAGCCCGAGTTTTGCCATTCTGATCAACGGTGTCCTGATGAAGTTTTTTCACTCGACGGTTAGGCTTCGCTAAGGTTGCCCTTTATTCCCCCACTTTTTCATTTTATATGCTGGTGCTCTGTCTCGGGCATTAAGGGCGGCAATTCAAGGGTCAGAACTGGAGCCCTACTAGCCCACACCTAGGGTCTAGTCTCTTTAACACGTTCTCTTTCCAAATAACTATCTTTTGATTGGTCAGGCCTTGGTCTGAAACATGAGATGCTTTGCATCCAACATCAAGTTCTACTATCAGACTTCAGACCAGCATATGAATTTGCAGAAATTCATGATCATCTTCAGGCCCAAGATGAAATCTAGATAAAGTAGGCAATTCGGGATAGGCTGGGGATCCGGAAGTAGACCAAGGCCCCGATCTATCTAGGGGTTTCGATCATAGGCCGACATCTTCGGAGGGCTGATTGCAGGCCCATGAAGTAGCAGATCTAGGATCATATCGAGGGTTGGCAAGTCAATGCCCTTCTTGTGATGGGCAGGTTGACACTCATGAGATCGATCCTAAGCTCCATTTTGGTCTATCTCTTGATGAACACGATTGTGCCAAGCTTTTCTCTCAAGTAGTTAGAGCAGCTATTTCAAAATTTCTTATGAGGCTTAAAGCATGATGGTCGTGGGCTCCACTTATCCTAGGAGCTGGTCTGTTAGCCTATGAAGGATGGAGGCAGTGGGATTCAATCCTATTTGTTGAGAGGGAAGCTTTGATCACCATGCATGCAACCAAATTTCTTATCCAATCGAATTTTTTATGAAGCAAAATGATGAGGGCTTAGTATGAGGTGTAGAGTTAGGGGTCCGAGGTCCAAGCTGTTCGAGATTACTCCATCTACAAGAAGATTTGTGCCCCCCCCCCAGCAACTTTGTGTTAGAAAATCAGGTTGGGTTGCATGTATAGATTTTAAAACCTTTTTGAAGTAGCAGCGGAAACAATCTAGGTTAAACCTTTTAAACCAATATGTAATAGATCTAACCTATATAGACCCGAGCCCTAGATCTAAAATATGCGTATAATCTAAAAATTAAAAACAAAGTTGAGATCGAATCACAATACCTTTGCGCAGGTTAAAATACACCACTATCAATGATCTTAGATCCGAAGGTCCTTGAGCTGCACACGTGTCCGGTTTCTACAGATATCCATCGGAATCAACCTTGAATCTTTCTTCTCATTGTAGATCTTTCTTCTCCAAGTAGAATCTCAACCTCTTTGACTCTTGTTCAACTCTTTGATCTTGACTGCGATCTCAACTCTCGAACTGCAGACTTTTCTCCCTGATCCTTGCTGTAAAAGAAACTACCCTTGACTCAGGCTTGTAAGAGGATGGGACACCCAACTCTTGGGCATTGGAAAGAGAGAAGAGAGAGGGTATGGCATGGAGATGAGAGAGGGAGAGATCTAAAATCTTTCAATTCTTCAATTCAATTTAAAATCCTAGGAGACCATCTCCTTAAATAGATCTTTTCTTGATTCCAAATCATTATCTATTCAGGCTAAAAAGATTAGATCTTATCTCATAAGATCTCTTACCTTTTAATCTAATTTTTTTTTTAAAAAAAATCTGACCTAATTGAAAAGGTTATCGCCTCTTTTGGCAAGTAGATGGGGTGCTCCACTCAAAATAGGCAAACTGAGTGGGTACCCCTAATCAAAAGGGACAGGTAGTTGGGGCGCCAACCCTTGGCGCCCCTTCTAGGGTTTTGCACATAAAAGAGGGGGCATAGCCCCTCTCTCTCCCCTTCCACATCAAGGAAAAAGAGGGGGCGAACCCCTCTCTCATCCTCACGCCACTCCAAGGGGTTGGTGCTCCTTGGACTTTTCAAAAAGGGAGGATGGCACCTCTTCTCTTCTTTCCAAGAATTCATAGCCACCTAAGAAAATAATAAGAGAAAAAATAAAGAGATAATTTTGCCAACTCATCGACTTAATCCAATCCTCTTGGATCCTCAAATAGATGCTCAGCTAAAATCAAATCAAAATATATTTAGATTAGGTTTAAGACTATGGACTTGATCCAATCCTTATCTAATAAGAAATTGAAGTCCAGAGAAGAATTGGGTTTAACCATGTGCTAGTATAGTTCTCTTAAACCCAATAAGATTTTAATAAATTCTAATCCAATTAAAACTTCATAAGTCCAATTGGTTAATTCAAGATTAAATCTCTTAATTTGTGATCCCATAAGTTTTATTCTATCTGATAGTGAGATATATTGTGATCTCCATCAAAATATCATCAAAACTCTTTTCGATGGATTGGAATAATTTCAACTCTATCCTTCGAGGGTCATCGATCATCAAGACGACGTCCGATGAGTCCCACAATCTACTAATGATACCTAGCAATATGTAATGGCAATCCAGTAGAATGAAAGTATGAACCCCTAGGTGCAGTTATCGTATGATTCAGTCCTTCTATCGTGAATCCGGACTTCAAGGAGATCATGGAGAACTCATCAGACCCTATCGTCAGTCATATGCTAAATTGGCTCGACTTGAGTTGATTTGTGAATCTCGTAAAAATTTTTTTTCAGTATTTACACTTACATTGACTAAAAACTTTCTGAACTCAGTCTCGCAAATCACATAAAACTTCTTCTTTTCTATCAAGATCGATAGATTTCATCTAAGTGCATCCTACTCCTAACAGCGAATCTGAACCTACTGTAGCCAACATACACAATAAATTTTTGAATGACTAGAGATCAAAAAAATGTATAGTCAAACTCAATAGCCTCACTACGAATAGTCGATGACACCGCAAGTCAAAAGACCACTCACACTACTGCAGCATCGAGACAACCACTGATGAGTGAGTAGATATCTAAGTGATTTCTCGTTATGGTCATGCTCAGTACAAATTATTCTCTAACAACCATCTGTACCTTCACCCCAGTGTTCCTACACTGTAGATCCGAGACTCATCTATCCACAAGAGAGATGAACTGTGCACTGATCTTGAATGAATTGATCACTATCCTCTGTAATGATCTTTTGATCGAAAGTATTTAAAAACTAACCACTAATTAATGTATATCTCAAATTCTCAACACTTTGAGAATATACAAAATTATCTTTATTAATTTTTAAAAAAATTATGGACACATAAACATGATTAGAATGAAAAATTTTTTATTAATAATAAAAATATTACAAATATCAAATTAAGTTCTGAAATTACAAAATATGTCTGCCAATAATTGACTTTTAGGGTACTTATCTAACAAACTCCCACTTGATCTAAAGGCAATTAATCATATACCTAAGGCTCATCTTCTCAAGGTGACCTTCGATCTTCTACTGGTTGAGAGGCTTGGTCAGTGGATCCGTCATATTATGCACGGAGTCGACTCTCTGTACCTCGACAAACTTCTTCTCGAAGTATTTGCATATGATGTGGAACCGTCGCTCTATATGCTTGGACTTTTGGTGAAATCTGAACTCCTTAGCGAGGGCTATGGCATCATTGTTGTCACAGTGCAGTGCAATGGCATCTGATAGTATCACACCCAGCTCCGCAATAAATTTTTTGAACCAAAAAGCTTCCTTAGCAACTTCAGAGGCGGCAATATACTCAACTTTCATGATCAAATCTGCAATAATCGATGCTTGAAACTCTTTCAGCTAATCGCACCACTATTATACAAAAAAATACATCCTGATGTAGACTTTCTATCATCGACATCAGCTATAAAATCTGAATCGATATATTTCTCAACTTTCTTCTCGATCCTCCACCAAAGATCAATAATAAATTCTTAGTCCTTCTCAAATACTTAAAAGATATTTTTCACAGCAATCAAGTATTCTTCATCTGGATTTGCCTGATATCTGCTCATGACACTCACGACAAGGGCTATATCAGATCATGTATATAACATGACATACATGAGGCTCCCTATTGTCGATGCATAAGAGATCTTGCTCATGCATTGGATCTCCTCAGGTGTGTCAAGGCACATCTTCTTGGAGAGATGAATGCCATGTCCAAGGAGCAAAGGTCTTCTCTTGAAGTTTTTCATACTGAACCTCTTCAGCACCTTCTCTATGTACATTCGCTATGAGAGTCCTATCATTCTCTTAGATCTATCTCTATAGACCTTTAGACCATGAATGTAGGAAGCTTCTTCTAGGTCTTTCATGATGAATTCTTTTGACAATGATACTTTGACCAATGTCAGCATGAAAATATTATTCCCAATCAGGAGGATGTCATCACATATAATATGAGAAATATGACAGTGCTCCTACTGACCCTTTTATACACACATTGCTCCTCCTTATTTTTTATGAAATCAAACATTTTGATTACATCATTAAAGCGAGTGTTTTAACTCCGAAATGCTTGCTTGAATCCATATATGGACCTTCACAGCTTGCAGACCTTATAATCACTATCACTGGATGTGAAATCCAAAGGCTGCTCCATATAGATATCTTTCTCAAGATATCTATTTAGAAAGATAGTTTTCATATCCATCTGTCAAATTTTATAATCATGAAAAGCTGCAATTGCAAGCAGAGTGCAGATAAATTTCAGCATAGCCACAGGCGAAAAGGTTTTATGATAGCCAATGCCTTCGCATTAACTATAACCTTTCACGACCAACCTTGTCGTATAGATCTCTACCTTACCATCTGACCTTTTTTTTTTTATAGATTTATTTACACCCAATAGGTACAATACCTTCAGGTGGACCTACTTAGGATCAAATCTGGTTTGGAATGTATGGAGTCAATTTCTAATTTCATCGCTTCCATCCATTTCTCGGAGTCAATATCTAATATTATCTCATCGTAGGTCTTGGAATCATTCCTAATGTCTCTATCTCCCACAAGGAATGTTTCCTCTAAATTCTCTGTAAAAATACCTAAGTACCTTTCAGGAGAACAAGAGACCCTACTTGATCTATGAGATGGAGGAGATACCACATCTATTAGCTCACTACTGGGTTCACATTTTCAAACTCAATGCTCTTCAGAGATTTTCTCTTCGAGCTTAATCTTTCTCCCACTGCCTCCGTCTTGGATAAACTCTTTTTTTAAGAAGATGACGTGACAGCTCATAATTACATTGTGATTTTCAAGAAGATAAAAATAATATCCCATGATTTCTTTAGATACCCAATAAAATGAGTCTTAAAAAATCTAACCTCTAATTTGTCCGCCTGCTGTCACTTGACATGAGCCAGACATCCCCAATCTTGGGATACCCAAAAGCTGACTTTTTACTATGCCATAACTCATATGGAGTGGTAGGAACAGATTTAGAGAGAATCCGATTCAAAAGATGAATTGCAAAAAATAATCCATGTCTCTGGAGAAAGACAGGAAGGTCTGTAAAGCTCATCATGCACCAGACTATATCTAATAGGATCCAATTCCTCATTTCGAATATTCTGTTGAGCTGAGATGTCCCTGGAGGTGTCCATTATGAGACTATGCCATTATCCTTAAGATAGATCCGAAATTTTTCACTAAGATATTTTCCTCCTCTATCTTATCGAAGAACTTTTATAAATTTTTTGATCTGTTTTTCTACTTTATGTCTGAACTCTATGAACTTTTCAAAGATTTCAGACTTTCAATGCATCAAATACATGAAATCATACCATGAATAATCATCGATAAAAATTATGAAGTAGGCATAACCATCCCTAACTTGTACATCGAATGGACCACACATGTCAGTGTGTATCAGAGCTAATATCTCAGTGACTCTTTCTCCTTGTCCCACAAAAGGCAGTTTGATAATTTTTTCTTGAAAACATGATTCACAAACCGGATAAGACTCGAAAGTCAATGATCCAAGAAGACCATCTTTCTCCAATTTGTTGAGTCTGTCCTCTCCTATATGATCTAGCCTAAAGTGCCATAGAAGCTTTTGGCTAATCCATCTCTAAGTCTCTTAGACCCTACGATATTCACAGTTTGCTCGTTAATGTTAATACTCGCATCCATATACAAATGATAAAGACCATCAATTAAGAAAGCATGTGTAATAATTTTATTTTCAAAATAAATTACATGCATATCTTTATTGAAATAAAAATTATAATTATCATATGCTAGCACAAATATGAAAATTAAATTTTTACTGGCTATAAGTACATAATAGTAGTCTTTCAAAATTAAATTAATCTCTAATGGTAATCGCAGAGAATAGGTCCCAATGGCCACAACAGCAACTCTTACTCCATTGCCGACCCAGAGAGTGATCTCGTCTTCTTTCGACCCTCTAACTTCTTCACATAGAAGTGCACAAATAAACACTTGAACCAGAATCTAGAACCCAACTAGAAGAAGAGGAAACTATTAGATTAGTTTTAATTATGAGCAAGTCAGACGTATCTTCAAAAGGCCCATCCTTCTTTCTATTCTTGACAGTCATCAGATAGGTTGAACTGTTCCTTTTTCAGTGGCTTTCGATATTGTAATGGAAATACTTTTTCTTATCGTCAGCCTTTTTTGAAACCTACTTCTTGGGCTTGGCCTTATTCTTTTGCTTCTTCGCATGCTTCTTCTTCTTAAAAGAAGATTTTCTCTTAGAGGAAGCACGCTCCACAGTCAGAACTATATCCTTTAAACTTTTCAAGGTGCCCTCAGCTGTTATCAGCATGTTTAATAATTCAGACAAAATGCTATCAATCTTATTCATATGATAGTTTATGATGAATTATCCATACGAATCAGGAAGAGACTGGAGGATCAAATCTACCTGCAATTCCTTGTCCCTGTTCATCCCGAGCTTATGAAACTCATCGATGTCCTTGATCACTATCAAACAATGATTATTCACAGACTGCCCATCATGTATTTTTACTCTGAATAATCTTCGAAAGACCTCAAAGCGAGCTATGCGATTCTGCTCACCGTACAACTCTTACAGGTGAGTCAGCATCTTCTTAACAGTCCTCATGTCTTCATGCTGTTGTTGAAGATCATTGGACATAAATGCTAAAATGTAACACTTCACCTTGTTGTCCTCATCCATCTACTTCTCAAATGCGGCTCGTTGAACAGAGGATGGACAAGCTGGTAATATAAGCACATCCTAGTCAAGAACATGAGTTAGTTTCTCAGAATTGAGAATAATTCTCAAATTTTAGAATCAGTCTTTGTAGTTTGTTCCGATCAACTTATTGATATCAAGGATACAAGCTAAAAGATTGGCACTCGATATGGTTATCTGCAGAGAAAATAATTTTTAATTAGATGTTTGTACTTATAAAATATTTATTCTGAGAACTTCTAAAAAATAAACAAAATTTTCACTATTTTCTCGAATCTCCTACACTCCTCGAGTGGAGAAAATGAAAACTTATACGCAATCGATTTTTAGTAGGTACTGTAGTCCCACTGATCCATATGCACTTAACTAACAATTATTGGTGAGCATAGACCAATGAGTGGACAACACCTTGTACATTGCTTCACTAAACAAGATGCAGCTGGTTTGGTCTCTAAGTCCTGTGGCTTGACCTAATAGTTATTGACATATTTTTTAGTTAAGTCAGACTCATCATTGACCAGCGGAAGCAAAGCTATCATTAGGACTCTCACCTAATAATTATTAGGCCCAACCTTATCTCTATCTCGGGGTATCAAATGCAAGTAGAGTGGTTATACCTTTCCGATACAACTGAACCACTGTAACCAGCTGAGAATGATCAACGTCAGGAAGGCATCCGTATCTCTACAACAATGGAAGACCTATAAACTTAATATTTAGTGAGGAGATTTAGGTTTAAGTCTCTTCTAAATCAGTAGATATGACATCTGACTGATCAAATTTGAGTCAGCACATCCATATGTCTAACCAACCTAGTCGGCATAGATGAACTCGAACCAACAAGCGACCATATGTGAAACTGAATCTCTCAAAATAGCCAAATAAGTTAAGATAAGTGGGGATCCCCCGTTGCTTTTCTTAGACACGAACAAATTAGTCAAGTCAGACAACAGAATCAATTAAATAACCACCATCTAGATACATACCTTAGACACCAAATTGATCGATTAGAATCGATCAGGTTAACCTATTGAAACGAACCCGAACTATTGAGCCAAATTTGATATTGAGTCAATCAATTCACATCAAAATGTGAATCGATGTGAATAACTATAATTAAACTTGACTTTGAGCCCTTTTGACCTAATCCTAATCAACTATTGATTAGGTTCAATCAACTGCTCAAAATCAATAATAGATTCTAACTTAATCTAATCAATTGATCCTAATTGTAGTTTGATCACTAGACCTAATTTGTTCAACCTCCCACATACAATAACATAATTTTTAGATTTTAAAAATAATTCTTAGATTATGTTTCATTACATACATTAGTGGCTTATGATCTTGAAACAATTTCAGATCTAAACCTAATTTCATATATCACATATATCAAGTTTTAGATCTAAACTATAAACATATATCATATATATATTAATTTGTAGATCTAAAATAAGAATTATATATATCAAATACATCTAAAATTAGATCTAAAATAATGATTAAAATATTTTTAAAATATTTTTTAAAAATTGATTCGCATCAAATTAGGACAACCTTTTCAATATAGGGGGTAAATCCTATATCAGGACAACTTTATATCATTCTGATGTGAACATTTAATCATTCTAATTTCAGATCTAAATATAGAATAAGACATATCATATACATCAATTTTTAGATCTAAAAGATTGATTTAAATATTTCAAAAATAGTTCTCAAATCGATCAATCTTATGCTACCATAATCTTTCAATATAGGAGGTAAACTCTATACCAGGACAATCTTATAGCAGCATAAGATGAATTTTAAATTATCTAAACTTTCAGATCTAAGACAAAAATTAGATTATACATGTCTTAAAAATCTGATTCTGATACCACTGTTAGAAAATCGGATAGGCTTGCATGCATAGATTTCAAAACCCTTTTGAAGTAGCAACAGAAACGATCTAGGTTAAATCTTTTAACCCCATATGCAATAGATCTAATCTATATCTATCCGAGCTCTGGATCTAAAACATGCATATAATCTAAAAATTAAAAATAAAGTTGAGATTGAATCTCAATACCTTTCTATGGGTTGAAATACACTGCTATCGATGATCTTAGATCTGAAGATCCTTGAGCCGCACACATGTCCAACCTCTACATATATCCACCGGGATCAACCTTGAATCTTTTTTCTCATTATAGATCCTTCTTCTTCAAATAGAATCTCAGCCTCTTGAACCTTGATCAACTCTTTGATCTTGACTGCAATCTCAACTCTTGAACTGCAGCATTTTCTCCTTGATCCTTACTGTAGAAGAAACTACCCTTGACTCAGGCTTGTGAGAGGATGGGATGCCCAACTCTTGGACGTTGGAAAGAGAGAAGAGAGAGGGTGTGGCATGGAGATAAGAGAGGGATAGATCTAAAATCTTTCAATTCTTCAATTCTATTTAAAATCCTAGGAGACCATCTCCTTAAATAGGCCTATTCTTGATTCCAAATCATTATCCAATTAGGCTAAAAAGATTAGATCTTATCTCATAAAGTCTCTTACCTTTTAATCTGATTTTTTAAAAAAAAAATCAGACCTAATTAGAAAGGTCATCACCTCTTTTGACAAGTAGATGGGGTGCTCCACTCAAAATAGACAGACTGAGTAGGCACCCCTAATCAAAAGAGCACGTAGTTGGAGTGCCAACCCTTGGCGCCCCTTCTAGGATTTTGCATACAAGAGAGGGGGTGTAGCCCCTCTCTCTCTCACCTTCCATGCCAGAAAAAAAGAGGGGGCGGGCCCCTCTCTCATCCTCAAGCCACTCCAAGGGGTTAGCGCCCTTTGGACTTTCCAAAAAGGGAGGATGGCGCCTCCTCTCTTCTTTCCAATAATTCATCGCCACATAAGAAAATAATAAGGAAAAAAATAAGAAGATAATTTTGCTAACTCATTAACTTAATCCAATCCTCTTGGGCCCTCAAATAGGTGCCCAACTAAAATCAAAGCAAAATAGATTTAGATTATGTTCAAGGCTATGGACTTGATCCAATCCTTATCTAATAAGAAATCGAAGTCCGGAGAAGAATTAGGTTTAACCATGTGCTAGCATGGTTCTCTTAAACCTAATAAGATTTCAATAAATCCTAATCCAATTAGAACTTCATAACTCTAATTGGTTAATTCAAGATTAAATCTCTTAATGTGTTATCCCATAGGTTCCATTCTATCTGGTAGTGAGATATATTGTGATCTCCATCACAATATTATTGAAACTCTTTTCGATGGATTGAAACAATTTCAACTCTATCCTTCAAAGGTCATCAATCATCAAGACGACGTTCGATGAGTCCCACAATCTACCAGTGACATCTAGCAGTATGTAGTAGCAATTTAGTAGAATGAAAGTGTGAACCCCTAGGTGCAGTTATTGTATGATTCAATCCTTCTATCATGAGTCCCAACTTGACGGAGGTCATGAAGAATTCGTCGGACCACATCGTCAGTCATATGTTAGATTGGCTCGACTCGAGTTCATTTATGAATTTTATAAAAACTCTTTTTCAGTATTCACACTTACTTTGACTAAAGACTTTCTAAACTCAGTCTCACAAATTACATAGGACTTCTCTTTTTCTATCAAGATCAATAGATTCCATCTAGATATATCATACTCCTAATAGCAAATCTGAATCTACTATATCCAACATACACAATAAAGATCTGAATGTCTAAGGACCAAGAGAACGTACAGTCAAACTCAGTAGCCTCGCTGCGAATAGTCAATGATATCGCAGGTCAAAGGACCACTCACACTACTGTAGCATCGAGATAACCACTGATGAGTGAGTAGACATCCAAGTGATTTCTCATGATAGTCATATTCAGTACAAGTTATTCTCCAACAATCATCTGTACCCTCACTCCAGTGTCCTTACATTGCAGATCCGAGACTCATATGTCCACAAGAGAGGTGAACTGTGCACCGATCTCGAATGGATTGATCACTGTCCTCCATGACGATCCTTTGATCAGGAGCATTTAGAAACTAACCACTAATTAATGTATGTCTCAAATTCTCAACATCTTGAGAATATACGAAAAATCATCTTTATTAATTTGTAGGACAAATCATGGACACATAAATATGATTGAAATAAAAAAAATTTTATTAATAATAAAAATATTACAAGTATAAAATTAAGCCCTGAAATTATAAAATGTGCATGCTAACAATTGATTTCTAGGGCACTCATCTAACACTTTGGCCCAGGTTAGATAGTTGATTGGGGATGGGAGGTTAGTGGATGTGAGCTAGGATGTGTAGATTTCTAGCTTGCCTCTCGCACATTAGCCAACCTACACCAACATGAAGATGGACGACCAACTTCGAGTCTATAACTTACTCACTGCTGACGGTAGGGGTTAGAGGGCACAGGACATCATCCATCTTTTGATGGCCCGCTGGCTGATCGGATTCTCGCCATCCTAATTCCATCCATCGAAGCAAGGACTTAAGGGTGTGGGATCATTCATGCTGTCCAAAAGCTCCCACAAGGGATCTGTTCGAGATATGTAGGCCTGTGATGAGTACTTGGATCGAGACAGTCTAGATCTAGAGAGTGGCTACTCATCCTAGGGTTAGGCTCTTTCTCTGAAAGATTGTCTGGGACCGACTTTCGATGTATATATTACTCAAAGATAGAAATATCGAGCTTTCGATTTTCTATCCAATCTGCAAGCTGAAGGATAAGTCGACAACGCATGCTCTCTTGCGATATCCAAGAGTGAGGTTGATTTGGAGGAGAGCAGGTGGTCAGTCGTAAGTAGCGGCTCTTAACTAGACCCCTTCCTGGATGTGATTCATCGAAGTACTGCTGAGGGATCAATCTATATCTGAGGAGAAAGATGGCGTATGTCACCTACTAGATCTGACTTTTTAGAAATAGTTTAGTCTTCGAAGCCGATGTGATGTTTGCTCATCGAGTGCTGGAGAGAGCCTTTTGCTTGGCTATAAAATACAGCCACTTCGACACTATGTGATGTTTGCTTATCGAGTGCTGGAGAGAGCCTTTTGCTTGGCTACAAAATACAGCCGCTTCGACACTATCGGCCTGCTCTTTGATGTCTCCGATTTTTGGGGCTTCCATGCTGCTCCTGCAACAATACTGAAGGTTATCTTCATTTCCTAGGAGCCCCCTCTTTTGGGGTTTGTCCAGATTAATTTCGACAATAGCGTCAAGGATGGCAGAGGTAGTGCTGATTTTATCATCCGAGGATCGGATGCTAGATTGCTGGCAACGGAGAGTTCACATCTCTTTGACTCTTCTATCTCGAGAGCTGAGCTTCGTGCCGTTTAGATAGGCATTATCTGTGTCAAATAAGAGTTGCAAGCAGAGAGGATCCTCATTGAAAAAGATTTTATCACTATTATCGATTGGATCCAGGACGACATAATGCAATTAGAGGCCCATCTACTCATGACATTTGGACTTACCTTCGTGACTTCACTATGGTATTTGCTCAGTATGTCTTCTGAAAGACGAACAGTACTGTTGATTGGGTCACCTCTTATGTGGCTGAGTATATTAGTGACTGGACCTAGCATCAGGATCAGACATGCCTGCGAGTCTTGTAAGGTATTTTATTTTCTGATCTTATGGGATATACTCACGCTAGATTGGTGCGAGCGCCCGCTTATATCAAAAAAAAGATAGCATAATGCAAACAAGATGATGCAGAGAAAGGTCTACAAGCAGTACCATGGGAAATTAGCGGGAAGAAAAAGGTTCCATTGCAAAAAGACACACCATTGCACAAGAAAAGACAGGCCATTGCACAAAGTGACCATAGGCGGGAACAACTAGGGAAAATTCTCATTTATTTATCCTTAAAAAAAGCACCTAGAAACTAATCTTAAGGCATATTTAATTATTAAAATTGGAATAGATTGAAATGAAAATTGAAATAATTATACCATTCAATATGTTTGTTTCATGACCAAAATCAAAATAGAATTTAAATACTAAGAGAGAGTTGGGATTAGATTTTAGAGAATTGAAGCATTTCTCTTTCTCCCGAAATGGAAATGGAACTCTCTCCTATCAAATATCTGGAATAGGAATCACTTACTCCCATTCTAGTGTCTAACTCTCCCAACCACGTGCCCTTGATATGGTAGATTAGCTGCATGGTTCCCAATTTAGATGGTAGCCTTATTGCTTCAAATTATGCAGCATTCAGAGGTGAACACAAGAATTGGAATGAAGCCAAACAAAACATAAGAGAACCAACTTTGGAGACCATGATCAACGAAAATCAAATAAATACCCTATAGTCCAATTTCAAAAAATAAATATATTTGAAAGGTATTTGATATGAGATGATCCACCTAAGATCAAAGATGATGTGAATTAAGATGATAAGATCACTGTATTTAATTATACCATAATGATCTTACGTAATAGTAATTTTAAATCATCCCAATTTCTCAAATTACCCTCCAACCCAAAGATGTAATATCCATCATCGAGATCAGAAATTCAAGATCACCTCTGGATAGCGATTTTGGACTAAAAATAAGAACAAAAATACCCTTCAATCTCACAAAAAAAATGATATATTGATACATTATATTAATATTACATATGATATTACATATTATATTTACAATATATATTATATTATAATATATTATTAATCATATCATTGTTATATTATGATTCAATGATAAGCTTAAATTAGAATAAAAATATCTTATTCTACTTTATATTTATATAATAAAAATATTTAATATATTATTTTTATTTATATTATTTTTTAATCAAAATAAATATTCATATTAATAAATAATATATTATAAATAAAAATAAAAATATTAATTCTATAATAATAATTAATATATTTTGATAAGATTAATAATTTATAATATTAATAAATATATTTTTATAAAATCTATTGATTATTCATATATTAATATATATAATCATATTTTATTTACAATATATTGTATATGATTAATAAATATATTTTATGAAATATATTGTAGATAATTTTAATATAATATAACTAATAATTTTGAATTTTTATAAAATACTAAATAGATTACCCATAAATATTCAAGAATCTTTTATCACTGAACCATTATCTACCAACTACGGTGATCTTAGATCATTAATGATTAGATCATCACAAAATTTGAATCACTTATCTTAGATCATTATGGTATCCTTATTTGGATCACCGGATACTTTCCTAAGCTGCATTACAAGCACTGCAACCACAGAGCCGTCCTGCACCCTAAGTTAGTCGGATATTGCTGGCAGGGATATAACGTCGCATACAAGATGGGGAAGCTCGTTAAGACACAGTATAACGTCACATGAACCAGAGATCCACCGTTGGACTCCGCATAAACGATGATGGAAAGGAAGCTCATTAACACAGAGTATGGATGAAGCATCTAGGGACAAGCATGAATCTAGCATGCTGAGAGTTCAAACAATTCAGATCATCAAACCATCGAGTCTAATTAGCTAGATCATTTCTCAGTTATCAAAATTTTTTCCTGTCCAATTGCCGAAGCAACCTGCAAAAGTGTGATTAGATAAATTTAATAGGCCAACCATAGATCCAACTACAAAACGAAAATATGATCTTCTGGGTCATGCCATTCTATTCAGATCCAAATTCCAGGAAAGCTGGATTCAACGTAAAGCCATCCAACTTTATTAAAATCAAATGGACATTAAAATTGCTTTGGCATATTCAAAGTAAATAAGTGTTCCTTCAGAGCACTTATATGGCAAGTTGTTTTGAGAAAGCATAAGCAATCCCATACAGGCCATTATGATTCACCCTTGAAAGCTTTCTTTTGAATACTCTAATGAAGTACATCAGCATACCACATAATCATGTAGGACGGTGCAGTAGGAAAACCAGAAATAAACACAATTTCTGAAGTGAGGAACTCAAGAAATGGTAGATCCGGAGAATCATGCTATGGACTCCTAATTCAAAAGGAACAGCATTCCAGATGACTAGATTCTGGATGCCTGAAAAGATCTCTAGCTTGGTATCCATGAATGTTGTCGTGGAACATCCAAATATCAGAGTGAGAAACTCATGATAACATTGTGATCAGTCATTCTACAACTTAATATAAGCTTGTCTTTTCACAAAGCCTAAACCACATTGCTAGAAATGCACAAATACAAAATGCACACACATAGTGATCCAATAAATCCTTCAAGAAAATGAAGTCAGTAATCAGTGTTAGTTGTCTTCCTTTTCATTCAACCAATGCAATGATTCTTTTTCCTCAGCCGGGTTAGCATAGGGCAGGATCTACAGAGGCGGGTAGCATCTGTTCAGAGTATAATTGCAAATGGAACCATGACTATAATTGCAAAGTCCTACCAACCTTTACGAACTCCAAATTCTGTTTAACTATCAATCACCAACTGCTTCAAACCAGATTAAAATGCATCGGTAAAAAAATATATATATCAACCAACGAGACAAAGTTTTGGCAACAGAAGGTTTTATTACTCCAAATGAGAATGATGCATCGGAACTTGTTCACTGGGAAACGATAGCACAGGGAGGAGGTTTTACCTAACATCACCTGTCAGTTTTAAGTGAATTTTAGCTCCTCCACTGTTGCTAAGAGTTTAGCTGCATAAAGATTTCCAGCAGTCAACTTTGTTCAGTTTAGTTGTCTATCCTCTCAAAGAAATAGAGGTACCCCATGTCCTTTGGTGGGTTGACTGATGCACCAACCTTGCTGTCATTGAAGATCACCCATCTTCCATCCTTATACACATGAGCTACATAGTGCCCACATTGAGTGGAGGTGCCTATGTGGCTAATTAGTGCCATGAGCTTGTATGCTGCAAGAAAGAAAAAAATGTTCGTTAATCTTGAATTAGGACAAGCATGGTTGAAAGGAACTCTCAGAAAACTCATCCTCTAAAGATGAATACATTTCATCCAAGATGAAGCATTAAAGAGTCCACAAGATAAGAAGTGTAACAGTATGGACTCTAGGGAAAGTATAAAACAAAGAACAGGCAGAATCTTTAGCATGTTCTTTTACCTAAGCAAGAACATGCTGCTTATTTTCTATAAACAGGAGAACAAAATCTAATCCCTACAGCCAGATTCAAAGCATTGAACAACCAGAAGATCTGATGCACATCATTATTTTCTCTGCCTCCCAAAGTATCTTAAATGACCGCAATAAACAAGGTTAATGATACATCAAAGTTAAACAAAATAAGTCGAACTGCATTAAGACAGAACAAGGGCTAGAAAAACGATTCAGGGTTCCAAGAGGAAATTTAACCCCCACCCCCCCCCCCCCCTCTCTCTCTCTCTCTCTCTCTCACACACGTGTGTGTGTAACATACACACTGCACTGCTACTACAAAAGAAAAAAACAGACATACCTACAGATTCACTTCTCAATTTTAGATCCCACTATTGGAGCCTAATGTCCTCAAAATATACAGCTATATTGACGAACGTGTTAATATGCATATCTATGATCTCTGGATCTTGATGAAAATTTTAGAAATTTCAAGCGGCATGCACATTTTCAAGCAGATATAACAGACAAATGTGCTTAGCAATCTGGGCTACCAGCAATATTCTAAGGTACAAATTCTGGCTTATTCACCTTAAAGCCACAGATATACTAGCTTCCCACGCCCTTGCAATGCAAACAAACGATTTGTCAAGTAGCATAGACAAGAGAATTACAGATGTTTAAAGTTTTAGTATAGGGAAAGGTCTCCATGGTCAAAAGAACTTATGACAACTTTAAAACATGAAGAAAAAAACAAGACACACACAAGAAAACTATAGTAAATGCAAGAAATTCATAATTCTCATATGCTTAACAGAAAAGTTTAGGAGATCAAAGAAACTAACTGCCACTTCCATCTGGTACTCCTGGATCACCAGCCTGTGTGCCACTTGATGTAGCATCTGTATCAACTGAGCTGGAAACTTCTGGGTGGCTAAATATCCAATCCGTGGCTTTCTCAATGCTCCCACCCTAGCAAAAGTTAAACCAAGATGCAATTAGTTCATTGGGGGGAGGGGGTGTTGGAGCAGGAGTATCTCACTCTAACAAAGGAGCAGATAAAGAATCAGGGTGAGATCAAAAACATTAAACTATTAAGAGACCCGAGAAGGTGCTATAAGCAAATAGCAATTAGCAATCATGAGAAAATTTGTATTTCATGTTGATAAAGGATTGCATCATATCAACAAAGTTACCAGCATTATTCATATGAGGTGGTAAATTATATAAGGATCTTACAGAGGCCTTCAATGCTTTTCGGGCAACCTCTTCTTGAAATCCAAATGATATCAAAGTTTCAACACTTGTTTCATCAATAGACATAAGCTCCACAGTTTTTGAATCATCGGAAATTGGATCATCTATATCTGTAAATGGTGCCACAAATGAAATCCTAGTTTATTTTTATCAAACTATATTTTTAAAATAAATAAACTGCAACTGGTCGAATTCTTGATTACCTCCTGTACATCTAGATCTACAGCAACTAGCTCATAAATTCAATATTTCTCAAATACAAACCTGGATCATTCATGTGAGATAGCAACCAATTCATTGCTTCTTCAATTCCAGCATTTGAGGTGTTAATGGCAGCTTTCTGACAATGGAGATAATTGAAGCCCATGCCTGAAAGTTTCGTAACAATATCTTCACTTGCAGCAACATGGGTAGGTTCCATCTTCTCACTGCTGGATACTGCAAGACATGTAACAACGGTTAGGAGTGCAATCATCAGCTACCAAGTTAAAATAATCAAATCAATTTAAGAAACTTCCAACAGAAATAGCATAATCCACCTGTTTCTGGTAGTAATTCTTCTCCTGGTTGCAGACCCCTGCTGCGCATGTGTGTGATATCAATTATATCAGGCACATCTATGTATACATCTGAAACACAAGCATTAAGCAATAAATAAGACAAAAAACAAAGCACCAAAATTGCAAGATGAAATTTATAAAAAAAAAAAAACAAACAAACAAACAAACAAACAAAAAAAACAAACAAACAAAAGAAGGTATAAACACTGGAAGACGAAAATACCAAGTTTCTTTGGTACCCAGCCTTCCTCCATCACAAATTTACGCATATGCAGTACCAGGTAATCAGGGAATGTAGCCAAACCAGCAGTCCTGCAAAACCATGAAGGCAATGCTTCATCAACTGTTCTAAAGATTAAAGCTTTAGACTGTCCCAATTGTTAAAATATTTGAGCTGTATCTAATATCTTATCTAGTAAAGGAACATCTTGACAAGCATAAAGGCAGCCCTGCCCAGGGCAGGTAGCTGTTAACTGCTATTTTTCTCACATTCTTCAAAGTGTCCCTGTATGCAACAGTGAATCAGGAAATGGGATGTTGACTGCACATCTACTGATTAGATGAAACAAAATTATCTTACTAGCCATCTATTGACTGAAAATCCGAGTGTAAGAGATCTAGTAAGACACACCAACCAACAAATGATAGCTTCCCCCTTTAGAATACAAGGCTATGTTGATTGCCAACTACCAACATTGATCTCAATGACCCAGGAGTCAATGTCACAAGGGTATACATTAAATCAGGAGTCAATGTCACCAGGGTATATGTTAGCTCTGTGTATTCCTTGCTACAAACATGTATCTGCACCTGAAATGAAATAAAATGGGTTGAATGTTGGTATTAAGTTAATAGGGTTATGCAACTCCATGGCCCTGAAACAGCTAGCACCAAGGATGGAGGTCAAGGAAACCATACTATATATGTTGTCACTCAGATTATCAACCACCCAAAATACAACATGTTTTTGTTTTGAAGATTTGCTTCAAGTATCTATAAATTGCAAAACTTATAAAGGTTTCCAGCAATCAAGTTTCACACCCTGTTTGAGACCACTTAAAAGAGATATTAAAACCAAAAAATTACATTTGCAAATCTATCATGCTGGGCATGAACTTATGATAGTATGGAACCGATGATTCATATTACTGAAACAAGAAATCTGGAACAATTTGCAGGCCTATATACAAAGAACTGCCTCAATTTGTAAGAGTTATTTGCTTAAGGAGTTGATCAATAAGCTGAGAGCTTGTTGAGGTGTTGCCTTAATATGATAATAAGTAGAGATGGTACAGGTGTGGTCTAACCAAAAAAGGTGCTTTGCTTCTGCAGCTTAAATGAATACATCGTCCAGTTAAGGTGGTAGAATTCTAGGATAACATGTTCTAGGATAACCAAATATGCTAAGAAATTTGCTTCCCTCAAATTTTTCAACCCAATACTAGAATTCTTCTGATTTTTCTCAAATTCAAGTTTCAAGTCCCATGTTGAGATAATGCTTCTTAAAATTTGAAGAAATGGAGAGAGAGAGAGAGAGAGAGAGAGAGAGAGAGAGAGAACAGCATAGATTTCCTATGTATATAAGAAATTAGCACCTAAAAGTTGATTTTGGTTAAAACAACAAAACCAACCTCATTTTAGGATCAATTTTAGCTGCAACAAAAATGTTTTAGTTTCAGAGTGCCGACCAAAAGTTCAAAAGTATGGATAAATATAAGTGCCTGAGCACAACGGAGTGGGTTTGGAGGCACAGAAAAGAGCTTTGTCCTTTTTGTTGGGGTGGGAGAAGCAGCAAACTTTGAATGCCTTGCAAAGGTTGATCACAGGGACCTGATCCTCCAGAAGTCTTTCCTGATTCTGAGTTGTTAGGCCTTTTTTTTCCCTTATTGTGCATATCAGCAATGGAATCTTATTATTTATTAATGTTGATTTTTATTTGGTTATTTTCAAGCAGTTTGTCCTATTATCCAAACATAATAACTATTTATCATAATTATTCTATTTATAATTCTTTACTCGCAATAGAACCAGTGGCCAAATGACCCAGGCCTCTAGGTGAGTCAATGTCCAATCAAGATAGGCAACATTACCAGTCACCTGCACCATAAAGTAAATTGTAGCAGTTTGCTGCTAGTATTAGGAGTGTTGGAATCCCGAATCACCTTGCCAGCCATAACCTTCTTTAACCCAATATTACCCATTTAAAGCATTTATTTTGCTTTAAACACATGGTAGTGGCTATATAGACATCTGATTTATTTTAACTTTCCTGCAAACTTTTGGACATGAAAAAACCTGAGATGAATATCATAAAACATAATATCGGCTTTTACCTTTGACTCCTAACTGCACTTAAACCGGTCTGCTTCCCTGTCCATCAAACCAACCTTAGACCCCCTAGCAACCCTCAAGAGAACCAAAGCCAAAAAGGAATATTCTGATTTATTGGAGAGAAGAGTCTTATGAATCTGAGTGCTCTTAAAGATCTGTGGAATGCACAACAAAAGGATTGGTGACAATCGTGAAGACTGTATGGTCATGAGATATCAAAACACAAGGTCACTCATTTGTAAGATTATATGTTGAAGATTTCTTGTGCCTTCTTGCTGCTTAGACATAATTATGAATGGATCTCAACATGCAGTAATTTAAAAAGCTTTTATTGGTTTACGTCAACAACCAGTCTCCTAGATTCAAAACCCTTCAGAACCTTTTCCATTGTCATCCGTTTCAGATTACATACAAATAAGTTTTAGTTGCAGACAGAAGCAGCACAGCCTTGATTTGGTAAGATCAACATTTAGTTATATAAAAAAAGACAAAAAATCATTCATGGACATCTGCCTGCAAAGATGTTGCTTGGAGAGTTGGCATGAGATTTGATGTATTATGTTACAAATGAAGGTTATGAGTAAGATTAATAGTTGACATACTATATAACTGCTTCTCTCGATATACTTGTATAAACACAAACACACACACACATATACCCCTACCATATAGGTAGAGTTATAATGCTCCCACTGGAGCAATTTCTTGAGTTGGTCCTAGCAACAAATGACAAGTTCACCTCCATGTATTACACCCGATAGTTTTACACATTCGTTGTCATTTGCCCTATGGAATCAATGCACTAAAAGGTGAAACCACCTTCTTACCAGTCCTTGTAGAAAAAATGGTGCACCAACGGCATGGGCCAAATGACAAAAAATGCCCCCATGTCTCTAAAACTATCTAGTGCAATACATAAGGGTTAGACTTGCCATTTGCCAGGAGGAGTAACACAAAAAGCAGGTTTGGTGGCTGAATAATAACTCTATTTATATATAATGTATATATCATCCATCCATGTAGATGTAGCATATAGCTAGTTCTTTAGGTTTAGATGAGTTGTTAATTTAAAACATTGGCTGTGTTTGGCGTTATTTTTCTTTCAAGTTTCTGTCTACAAAACAAAAATACAAAAATTAAGGCACAAATATGTTTGGTATATGTGTATATTTTCTTATTTTGAAAAACCAAAGCTCAAGTTTCTGAAAACAAAAGGTGAAAGCACAAATATTTGCTTTCACCTTTTCTCTTTAAAAGAAAAAGGCATGTGACAAAAGTCTTGAGATTTTGAGTACTTGATGCCACTCTGAATGCCCTTTGATCTCCTTTTCCTACAAAACCCATCCCTTGGATCAGTCCTTCCATGATGATACTCACCTTCAAGCATGGCCTCTATCTCATCCATGTCTTCAACTACACTAGACATGTTGCCATCAAGCAACCACGTCAAATGTCAATGCCTGCCTCCAGCACATGTCCCTCAATGCCCCCAGTTGGGAGATCAAGGCACAAATATGTGTGGTACACGTGTATATTTTCTTATTTTGAAAAACCAAAGCTCAAGTTTCTGAAAAGAAAAGGTGAAAGAACAAATATTTGCTTTCACATTTTCTCTTTAAAAAAAAGCATGTGACAAAAGTCTTGGGATTTTGAGTACTTGATGCCACTCTGAATGCCCTTTGATCTCCTTTCCTACAAAACCATCCCTTGAATTAGTCCCTCCATGATGATACTCACCTTGAAGCATGGCCTCCATCTCATCTATGTCTTCAACTACACTAGACATGTTGCCATCAAGCAACCACGTCAATGCCTGCCTCCAGCACGTCCCTCCTTGATGTCCCCAACAGGGAGATCATGCGGCCTATCACCGCCCAGCCTTAACTTCCTCTACATTCACCTTCACTTGTGTAACCTCTCTCCTTGCTCCAACTAACCTTCTTCACTCCATTCAAGCCACTCGATATAAATAAGGTGGTCCAAATCATCAAAATTGAAGGTGCACCTATGAACTCCATCCCTCCTCCCCAAGTGGGTCATTGTTCACCATGCCCTCCTCTTCCACCCTTAAGGCCCATCCCACCTTTGCATCACTCACATCCACAAGCACATAGAGGTGCGTCCATCACAATTAGATGCACTTGCCAAAGGAGGCAAAGAGGCTTAATAATAAACCATTGAAAAACTAGCTTGGCAGCCCAACCTACTTTTGGGTGAGCATGAGATGGACCTTTTGGCCCAATGAACTGGGTTGGACTAGGATGTTCGGGCCTCACTAAAAGATAGGCCAACCTCAAGTTCGCCAAGATTTAGCCCTATTGAGTGGTGTAAGTTATATAATTTATAGTATCTGATTAACAGACCATAGAAAAATAACACATACCAAAGCACATAACACATAACAGAGAGTCACCCCTCAAACTTTCTCAACAGCATAAACACAACCGCTCAGATAAACCTATTTAATTTTCCCACCTTTCATCTAGGGTTATTCTCCTCTCTTCTTTGTTAATCTTGAATTTGAAGGCAAAGAGAAGACTGACAACCATATGCAATGGATCAGCTTCTTTCTCTTCATTAATCTAATTCTTGAGAATATTCGGGACATCAAAGCTGATGCGGTATAGCATCTGCCCTCTTCTACTTTTGCAATCCGGAGTTCTTTGAACCAGAAGTGAGGAGGTGCATGGCTGGCTCTTACGTCTAGTTTCAAAGCCAATACACATACACAGTCCTGTTCAATACAATATCAACCTGAAAGCCTTCAATGGGATAATAGCCCCAAATCTCTTATCTTATGTGTATTGATGAACACATCTAACTCATGCATAGACAATGCCTGAATGTGAGGTTAGGCATGCAGGATCACCTGTCTATTTCAATGTGTCGAAATTGGTTGGATAGCGAGAATGGTATTTGAACTAAAAAAGGCACATTTGATAGATTCTGGGTGCCATGAAGACTATGATGAAAGGGAAGCCAATTGAAACAAAGTTTCTAAAGCCAACCAGAGGCCAAGGAGAAAGGTGGTTTGAGTCAGTCACATAGTCTGAAAAGAATAGCTTCCTTGGTTGATTCAAGTACTTTGAATGTGATAAAACCCCACCATTGGCCACACAAACAATGGTGTCAAATTGGGACCTCATTCAACCATTTTAGCATAATTTTTCTTCTGCTCTCTTCTCCCCCTCATTTCTACTACCTTGACACCAATGTCTCCTCCACTACCATCTTCCTAGCAGACACTGCCTTGGACCACCTCCCGAGATGTCCATTGCAACCTGCCCAAGACCCATCCCTTCCCTCTCTCCACCACCACACCCACCCTGCTTCCTTCCCAGGCCCCAACTTCCTGCCATAGCCAGATTATCGAAAAGGTTTAGGAATCTTCTCTGGTCGAAGCAAGCTAGGCCAAGGTCAAAGGGGTTAAAACTAGACCGTGCTCAAGCTATAAATGTGAGGCTTAAGGATATGCAACCCCCCACAAACCCCCCCCCAAAAAAAAAAGAAAAGAAAAAAAAAATCTTAGCACTCAGACTGATTGTAGTTCTTTCACCTTACTTTTTTCCTTCATTTGTTTTCTTCCCTACATAGGCAAGGCTTGAGGACAGACCCTTAGAACATGAAATTTTTCTCTGCAGATTTTCTACTCAAAGAACTGAAAACATTTCAGATTTAAATATAAAATTCATCCAGGAATTTAATTTCAAAACTTGCAAATCTAATCACCCGATCCTATTAGCATTATACATACTACCTCGAAAGCTCCAATTACCTAGCATCACTGATCAAGCATCACTGACCAAGGCTTCTTTAAACCTACTTTATCCAAAAGAAGCTCATCAGTCAAAGCACAAACTTCACTCTTTCACATGCATAGATTGAGCACTCTCAATCATTTTCAAATCTGCAAGCTGTCACTCCTTCCATAGCAATTTGAAAACCTCAAACATATGAGCTCACAAGATAAACAACACCTTGAAGTCACAAAGGGACATCACAACTTAACATCTCTTTGTAGAATAAAAGATAGTAAATTGCAAGAAAGTTGCACGCTGACAGCTGAGCTGATTCAGGGAGCTTGGATAGAGATGACATTACATAAGCTTGCGATCCACTACAGTGACATTAGCATAATGAGCCACGACGAGCACCAATGCAAATGCAAACTAGAACAGAACTAGCTAAAGTTTTCCCATGAGAAGCTCATTAAACATAACAGTTTCATCCCACTATGAGGTCACATCAGAGGGGCAAAACACAACTTAACATCTCTTTGTAGAAAAACAGATATTAGATGGAAAACTGCCCCTTGACTGCTCTTTTCTGGAGCCCTACTGAAGGTGACAATACAGAAGTTTGTGATCTGCTGTATAGACATTAGAATAACACACCAACACAAGCATCAATACAATGTCAGATAGAAGCATCAAAGAAGGGCAATTGCCCAAAGATTGCCTGTGGAAAATCATTAAACATATTACTTTCATTACAATGGAGGATGATTGTTCGTGCATGAAATACTTTTTTTAAAAAAAGTATACAAATAATGTTTTGAGGGTTCCTATTGTTATGTATTACATAAAAGAAATTCATGTTTTGAGAATAATCTTAATCAATAAAATATGTCATTTTACTGTAATAGATTATTCAAGGGTTCCTATTGTTATGTATTACATAAAAGAAATTCATGTTTTGAGAATAATCTTAATCAAGAAAATATGTCATTTTACTGTAAGACCTATTAAAAAAATGAAAAGAAACTTATTTGCTGTCATCTAGCATTTCATCCAGCTCTCTAAAAGACATTTACCACCTCAGCAGCTGAAAAACTTGCTATGCAAGCTTCCAAGAGTACTACTTATGATCATGTATAGATAGCCAAAAAAAATAACAAAAGATATTTTGAGAATAATCATAACAGCAAATATGTTATTCACCAGCTCTATTACATAAAAATTTCCACTTACTTGATCGCCGTTGTCTTAGCATTTAATGCAGTGCTATAAAAACCATGCACCTCCTCAGGAGCTGAAAAACTTGCTAAGCATGCCTCCAAGGGCACTCTTGGTCGCACAATTTCATCATTAGCTCTGGTAAAACCAAACATTTTCATTACAATATTTGAAAAATGGAAGGCACAGGTGAAAGTCAACATAGAATATGGCATATATAATGGGCAATTGTAGCTTACATTTCCTTCCCTTCCAACTTCCTTTCATGTTTCATTTTGTGAAATACTTCGAGCTGATCTGAATTATTTATTTAAATGAAAAAAAAATTAAGATCTGATCTTAGTGAACGATCTCCAACAAAACTTTGGCTTCCTAGCAAATACCTTTATTCATAGCTTCATGTAATGGTATATTCAGAGATAGAATGTTGTCAGTTCTTTTATTATAAGCAACTTTTCCAGATGGACACTGTAGCCGCTCCTCAACAATAAACTTAAAACTCCTCGAGGGTTCAAATTCAGGTTTTTCAGCATTGGCCCGTTCAACTTGGTCAAGCAAATGTTGAAAAAACTCCAAAGCATCCTAAAAAGCAACCCAATGTAAGGAAATGGTTGTACATACCCATTCAGACGGAAAATAAATATGAGGGAAGCAACCATACTACTTATGTACAAGAAAGACAAGATAAGTAAACATTGTGAGTCCAAGATATTCAACTATATATTGAAAAACACTGGTCAACGAGGAGAGAAGAAATGTCACAAATTAATGACCCAGTTTTTGTTGCTATACTATCAGAATTTAAAAAAAAGATAAAGAATTAAAAAAAAAATTGCAAGTGCTTGAAATTCAGCTGCATAAGGGTGACCTCTAGCACCACAAGGATGGTAATAGAAAATGCAGCAGGATACACACTGGACCAATGGGACGAACAAAAGACCAAGAATTTATCTCAAGTCTCAACCAGTTTAAAAATTATCTTCACGGTGGGATGCCTGGCAAATGTCAAAACCTGGATTCCCAGACAAGGAAAATTTTAGACATAACCTGCTGCTCTCAAGACTAGCCTTGGTGGGAAGCTTGAAGCATGGTCAATGTCTTAAGTCCCTAAGGACTGGTGTTCACGTTTCTCTTGGTAAGTCATCATGAGAAACATTAAGCAAAGTGGAAGTATTCTTTTAACTCTCAGACTTAATTGTTCATTTGATCCAGACTTATTAATTTGGTTTATTTATGTTGCAATTTGTGGGTTGATTTTAATTGTAGCTATTTCTCAAGGGCAGTTTTCAAATCCTGTCCGAGTCGAGTACAAATCTAAAGCTAAAAGACCTATGTAGGAGTGCTTTTAGTTTAGGATAGTTTTATTATTATTATGAGTATTATTTTTTAAAGTCGCTGAATTTGATTAACTTGAATCGAATCATTTTACATGTGTTACATAGAGAACAAATTTCTGCTAGTCAGTTCCTTTTTCTTTTCAATGCATTAAAAAGTCTCTTTAGCAAACAGATGGTTAATTTTGTTATGAGTTGTAATAGAAGCTCTTACTAGCCTTATTGAATTAAAAGGTTGTTTTCTTTTAAAGTTCAAACTTTGAAAACTATGATGAACCCATCAGAGCCAATACAAGAAATACCCTTATATCATAATTTACAATCAAAATAAATTTTAAAGAGGTTTCTTTTCTTGTTTCTTCTATGGTATAAGTCCATAAAATGGAGGTGCAAATCCTAGAACCAAAGTTAAAATGGCAACTTACAGAATGGAAGACTTGGCTGGGTATTCAGGCCCAAATAAATCTAGGACAAAGCTGCTGATAACATTCTTCGAAAAATGAATGATAAATCATCTTGAGCAAAGTTGAGATTGGCTAATATTCAGCTATGCTTCTACTTCATAAGGCACTAGAGTGATGGTAGATGGAATAAAGAAGATTTTTATGTAATATTTCTAATATATGAAAATCCTCGTCAGCTTCATTTTTCTTTTCCATATAGCATATGTTCTGGATGGCTTGCGATAACAGAAAGACTCCTTAATCAGCTTTCAAGAATCATGGTCCAAGTTGAAGTGCTTTCTCAATTTGTCTAAATTATTAATGGTTGAAATAGAAGAGGAAATTTAAGCTTTAATGCTTAAAGTTAAAAAAACCATGTAAATATGCATCAAGCCACTTGCATGTACATTAGTCTCTAGGTCACTATTACCTGTTGCCTCATACTTGAAAACTCGGGATGATTAGCAGCAATAACTGTTTTAAACATACGAGGAGGAATCCCTTCTTGCTTCTGAAACGGGAAAGATGAAAAATAAGCATTCAAGTATCAACAGGATAATGAAGCTGGCCAGAATAGCAATATAGAGTGCAATAAACTGTTCCACATTTCAAATTTTAAAATTGTTAAAAGTGATTTTTCATTGCCTCTTCCACCAAACTTTTCAAATTACAAAGTCAGATCAAATCTGTCTTTCTCGGTGAACAAAAGCAGTGACAATGTCATGAATAAATAAATATAATCCAAGAATCATTAACTTTCAATTCACATGCCTCAAATATATATATGCTAATTACTCAAATCATATTATACCATTCTTACCAACATATAAAATCTGCAATACCACTAGCCCAGTTCGAGACTCAGCTAAAGGTCAAAAAGTACACCAGGAGAACTTACAGCACTTGAGGTTGTAGTTTTACAATTTCCCACTTCATCCATCTGGTTGATAAACAACAAATCATTATACTCCAACAAGAGATAAAAAAATTATGCAAGAAAATCTTTAATGTACCTCTTGAGCCAGAAAAGAGTATTTTCCAGACAGCAAACCATATGCCAGTTTAGTCCTATGTCAAACGACATCCATTAACTCGAGAAGAAAATTAAGACAATGATGCCAAATGGAACAACTTCTGAATGACCAAGACTCAAATACCAAATAAAGATGAGGAAAACAAGGCTAGCATCAAAACAATATAAACAAAATCAAATGCATGTCACATATTTATTGCAGCTCCGGAAGAGCTTTCCCATGCCAATCATACCGAGATTGATATAATAGAATGCACCATTGTAGTAAGCCATGGTATAAGAACTAGGCCAAAATGAAACACTTTGGTAGAAGCATTTTGCCTTTTTTGTGTGGCGTGCAGAATTTTTTACTTATCTATCAGCAAGTATATACTGGTACCAGCTCCAGTTTTAGATGTCGTTTGATTTCATCTGAAACATACGGTTTTGGCAGAAAAACTTCATATTGTCAAAAATGTAAAATGGAATAATATCATCAAGGTAATTGTAGCTTGATATGTACCTATTACTATTAGTATTCACAATTGGAAAAAAAAAAAAAAAAAAAAACCTCAAACTACTAGAATTTTTTTACCATTCAGAAAATACTATAGATTTCAAAGCATTTAATCTCATTTCATGAGAACAGAGACCAGCAAATTAGAGTATACATAAATTGCAATACAGTCAAAAATTAGTACAGCATTTTTATAGAACCTTAAAGTTATTCATTTTTTTGTATGGGCAGGTCAATATATATCAAGTTGTTAACATTACCCTAACATTTCTCATTTTGTAACCTTGAGACATCTTTTCCTTCTGTTTCAGCTTATTTCAGTGTGGAACTAGCTAAATGAAACAACCCCCTTTTTCACCCCACAACTGGATGGAGACATATTCCAACACCGTAAATGTAAAAATTTTATACAAAACCAGAATGAGCCAAGAAAAGGTAATATTTAAATTATCAAGCAGTCAGTAATGGCAAACTGCACCAGCCAAAATGAAGCATTTAATGTGTTACCCTATTATCTATTACATTATCAATCAAATATGATGTTATACAGTGTTAGCTTTTGCATAGACTCAACAATATTAACATAGATCTAACTATTAAGACCAATCACAGAAAAATTAGCCTCAGTGCTATTTAGAAGAAGCATGCAATCCTAAAGTTGTAAATTTGTAATTATAGACAACAAATAACATTTTCATTTAACACTACTTTCTTAGAAGTGTCAGTTAAACATTCACTTACAACTGCATATTCAAGTCTAGTGTTGGATCAGCAGGAGCCATCTCAAATGCCATTTGCAAACTCTGTTTCTCATAATATCTGAAAGGATAAGAGGCATCAAAACCAAAACAGAAATATAAGAGCGCCACAAAGTTGACAACTCTTCCATGAGTAGTATGCATACTTACCGTGAAATGAAGGAACGTGTTGAGAAAACTACTTGCATGGTTGATGCCATATAGCAGCTGGCAAAAATTAAAAGAAAAGCAATTACTTTAAATTTTGAAAGAACTAAATGTTCAATCCCTCTCATCTGATTACCTATTCCCAAGATTGACAAGCCCGGTATAGCCTGGTCCAAACAAGGGTTCCACTTCCTGCCCACTTTCTTGTATCCGATTCCAGTCAAAATTTATGTTCTGGTCCAATTCTCTTTCAGCAGTTGTCATTTCAGTCTGCAATAATGAGGTTTACTATCAGTAAGAGTGGCTATGCATCTTTGGGTAATATATCATGAAGTGAGTCCACCATAATAAAGATCATATAAGCCCAGCTTTCAACCATAAATGTAACTGACAATGGTTATTCAATATCTTTGCAATAAGCTTTCAATGCATGTTGGTGCTGCTTTTGTATGTACTAGAGATATTGCATCAAACAAAAATTCCTATCTAACAAATCTTATGGAAATCACTTTCCAATGATTAAACAAAATAAACAATACAATCACATCTTGGTGCTGCATTTCATATGTCTCAGAGATATTATTGTCCAGCATGATTTCAGGTGCATCCCTTCAGAGCAGTCTTCTTAAAGGTCGGCAAATCAACAAAAAAAATAACGCCACATACTAATGCAGCTCAGACTTAATGGGTGGTGACAATGTAGAACAAATTGAAGCACTTAATAACAAGGTTTTAAATTCCATGGGATGGAGCTGTTCCGATTTTCCCATAGAACAGGACGCGCCGTCGTCCCATCCCGTCCCAACACTTGGGATAAGGAATGTCCCAAGATATCCTAATCGGAACGCCAAGACGCTAGCGGGACAACCATGTCCTAATACATGGGATGGTACCCTGTCTTGGTGTCCCGTGGAACATCCCGTTGGGATTTGAATCCTTGCTTAAAAATAAGGTTGAAGAAATCCAATTATGGTTAACAGTAAAACCCACCAAACTCAAAGACTAGTCCAGCTAATCAGCTATTGTTCATCAACTATTTTTTAGCCTCAAGGATTGCAAGGACATGCAAGGGTACCTAGTGCAAGTTCATATGCATGCATATTTGTCCTTGTATGTTCATATGTCACAAGTTCTGGATAGAAAGGAATCAGGCAGAAACCTGTTAATTTAGGTGGACTTACCAACTATAACAGTCCCCCACAATTTGACTCTACCAGGATTCTTAATAAGAAATAGATAGACACCTATTGGGTCAAAAAAAACAGTTCCTTAAAAAATCAACAAAGCAAATCCTAATCCAATCAGATAGTACTATAATAAAATTAATGAATGGCATTAAAAGAACCCAAACAAGACTATAAAAGACTTTCGTTTGACTAGCAAGGATTGGCCAGATGGGCATAACTGGTTACTCTTTTCTAGTCCTTTTGCTGCACCTAGCACTAACTATTAGTTGTTACTATTACTAATATTGCTATTGTAAAAAAAAATAAATAACCATCACTATTGCAGTTTTTATATGTATTTAATGTATTAGTTAAATAGTTCAAAATAGTACTGCTAAGCACCTGCATATGCAGCCTGGATACCATATATGTGCTGCATGGTCCCCTGACCACCCATATACCGCAGCCACCTTTTAAAATGCAGGCTCCCTTTCCCTCTTTTCTATCCTTAAAAAGAGCTCAAGGCCCATCTCCTAGAGGTATAGCTAGAGCAAGTAATTCAAGACCATGCCACCACAAATGATATTTCCTAATTGGTCCTTTTTGGGAACTGCTATTCCTACTCCAAAATGTCATATTATCAATATTTTGTAAAATGGAAAAAAAAAAGTATGAAAAAACAGTGGCAATGAAATAATTAAGAAAATAGACAAGATTAGAGAGGACTTTTCAGCATGGTTTACAAGCATAAAAATAATGGCAATGTTTCAAAAAAAAATTATATAAACATGATGTTCATGCGTGAGATATTACAAGAATAATAAAAAAACAGCAGGTGTTCAAATACCAATTTCAGTATGGATAGGTAAAACACCAGTTTTCCTTGTTCTATAAAATAGCAACTTTACGTAGTCTTGTTTTTATATATCAAAAGTCGGAAAGGCATGAAGAAAGCTAAGCAAGTATTAGATAACATAATTCAGCACAAAATAAATTAAGATAAACAAATTCTTGCCGTGAGGACACATAACCAACCTTTTGCAGTGATGAAAAGTCGATGCCAAAAAATGCCAAGTGTTGAGCCAATAAAGGATCCTCAACACCATCATCCTCCGGGTAAGAGAAAACATCTGAACTGCCACAATAATTTGATATAAGTAACAGATGATACAAAAATAAGTTTGTGATGGGTTAATTCATCTGTTTATGAATGAAAGAAGATAATCAATTGGTCTCCCAGTCTGATGTCTCTTGATTGCATGATTCAATATTAACTTAAATCATTTGATACCAAATTACACTTAATTTAATATTGAGTTTTGACAATGCAATTATGGGTACTTAACTTATACCTATACACATTCAATCACAACTTGTACATCTGCAAGTACCGCATGCAAAGGCAAGGCTAGGGGATTCCCTGTCTGTTTGAGAAAAGCTACTCAAGTAGATGTCATTCACTGATTATGATATTATTCAATAGAATGACTTTGTGCCTTTTTGCTGCTAATGATACTGCAAACTGACCTAAGCCCTTGCCAAAGTTGTCTAATTTTGTGCTACTCAAAAAAATTAATAGTATGATATTGCACCACAAGGGAATAGACTGACAAAGGATGGACATAAGAAAGTAGAAGAATCTCAGGGTTAGGGCAATCTATCATCTAGTTATCTTGCAACATGAAAAAAGATAGAGCATCCTTTCTTTGCAATTCTAAAAATTGTAAGGTTCAACAAAAGATTATTAGGTTGTCATGAGAAGTGTGGATCCTGAGGAATCTATGGTTGATCGGAGGTGCAATAAAGGTTAGTAGTTGCCACGCAAACAAAAGTTAAGCTACAGCGAATAGTTTCAGCAAAGAGTGACATGACAGTCATTGTAGAATGACTGTAGATATAAAAAGTATTCAATCTAGGGTTGAGGTTCAAGTTTAGCAGCTCATAAAATCTAAGATTTTGGCAAGACTTGAGACTTAAGGTTGTTACAATAATTTATTGCAAACCTGTACTCAGATTAAAGTCATAAAGTAGACAGCAGCAATTAAATAAGAGTAGAATGCTCGAGAACAGATAGAGAGTGAGAAGAAAGATTGAGAGGACAAAGTCAGTAAGGCAAAGAAAACGAGAAATGGGAGGTACAAGGAAGAGACGCTAAACCTCACTGCATGTTTATCACTCTTACATGTCTAATACTTCAACAATCTGTATTCAATTAATTAACCACTTGATCTCCATATTATCTAATTGACATCTCCAAGGGACTCTTAATAACTAACTGGTCTCCCAGAAGGGGCCTAGAACATTTTCTAAATTATAGAATTTGGATTCCGATGGAATCCAAAATAGAAAGATACCCAAGACTTTCCAAAACTAAGACCTGATTACTATAACACTTACCCAGCCCAATATATACCTCAAATAGGACCTCCACAGAGTTTCTCTTGCTGAAAATAGGACACAAAAACCAACACCACAAATTTCCTTTAAAAAAGATCCAGAACAACAATGAAGTTCAAAAATATTTTTTTAAACCAACACCACAAATTTCCTTTAAAAATGATCCAGAACAACAATGAAGTTCAAAAATATTTTTTTAGTCTCAACATACATATATATAGGTATAGCAAAAACCACCAAAAAATGATCCCATCCATTACAAGACAACATCACAAACTTTGTTGCTTACTCTGTCAAAAAGCATATCTTGCAGCACCGCAATCTTCCTCCCTTTCATCTAATCCATCCTCATCTTCCTTCCATTATCTTGAGCCCTTGAGCTGGAACTTGGGCATTAACTACTTGCACGACTTGCTTATGTTGCAAATCAGTCATGATAACCACACCATCCTGTATTCCATCAATCCTTGACATGTTACCATTCAACTCCTCCAACTATGTATCCTTGTGTTGAGACAGCACTTAATAATCCTTACATTTATGATTCCAGAGCTTTAAGCATGGAGTCACTTTATTCTCTAGGAGGTCAAATCATGTGAAATGGATCATCTTATATCATCTGACAATGATATACTTTAGTGGCAAGACGTCAAGTTGACAGGCTTTTATTAAAAGAAAAAATCTCACTGTAGTGTGCATCTTCAACAATCATGAGATTCATGTTGCTGATCTCTCAATTTTGTATATCATATCCTCAATGATTGATACCATTAATAACAACCTATAAAACACACCTCATTCAAACTTTAGCATTAACTTTTTTTTGTCAAATTTTAGCATTATTACTGCGGTGTTGCATACAGTAACATTATGACAATAGTGTACACGTCCGTGTGGGTGCGCACACATGCTTTCATGTGTGTGTGTCTGTGTGTCTCTATGTGTGTGTGTCTGTGTCTCAGTGTGTATGTGCATGTGAGAGAGAGAGAGAGAGAGAGAGAGAGGGAGAGAGATTTTGGCTGCACATATTTCTTAAGCTATTATAGACTTCACATTTGAGTACACAAATACCACATATAGACACCGTTCCTCATGTCCTCGTAGTAATGCAAAAAATAACCAGCGAAATGGTTTTATGGTTTTAGCAAATGAATTGTTATTTAAAACTTTAGATCAAATAAGATGCTAACATAAAGCGGTAAAGAGAGGAAAAGAGGAAGGCATGTTGCTCGACTTAGGTGATGAGAAGAGGCTTACAAGACAAGCTGCATGTCTCAAGATATAACATGTTTTATCCTAGCAGGTGACATCTAACTTGACCCAAACTAGAAACCTTGGCTGGGCTTTGTAAATTTGAGGTGTTAAGGATCAGACCTGAATAGTGAAACAATTTGATAGGTCCTCCTCGACAGGTGGAGTTGATTCTATCCTAATCTGAATCCCACCCATCCACTTAAGAAGTTAGGGTAGGATAGCTCTATGTAATATTTGTTCTGATCAAAGCTTCAGAGGATAAACTTTTAAATTTTTCTTTAAGTCTCATAATCAAGTTTGGTGTACTCTTGCCAAACAAACAAACAACCCAGTAAATATCTAAGGATAGGTTTACGGTGCAAACCCAACAAGAAAAGCAAGTTTTCTAATTTAGATTGGGCAAAGACTAGATCCTTTTCTAACTGCAACACTAGCACCATTATTTGTCCTTTTAAATATTAGTGTTACCTATACAGCTATAGATTAGACACAATGCTAAGTATTTAGCTGTCCCAAAGTGTCGGACACCTCAACCTCCAAAAAAAATCGCAGGAGGCTTCATTCTAATGCAATTTTCTTTTTTACAAATAAAAAAATATTCATGTGTGCGTGTGTGTGCGCGCATGTATAAACTTGGCCACTAAACTAAGTGAAGTAATTGAAGAGACTTTTTGTTAACAAGATTTTATTCATGTCATACTACACTAGGGGGAGGGAAAGAATACAACACTTAACTAAAACAATCAATATTCTATACAGAAATAATTCTAGCACTCGTAATAAAGTGTCGTCTAATAACACACTCCAAAATGTTGTGCCAACAGCTGACACTTTTGGTTGATGTTAGTTGGACACTCCATTTTCTAAAGTGTTACAAGGTGTCATGCTCTTTTATGTCCAACTGTTTGATAGTTTCAATACTTTCAAAACCCATAAAAGAGAAGATTCCATACACCCCAGCTAAGAAGATCTACAAATTTTATAACATCTACTTATCTTAAATTTTGAAATACAAACTTTAGAATTTATTAGGATAATTCATGAAATTCATATTTCAGAACTTGGAGAAAAATCAAAATGACAATCAATAGATTATAAAAAAAAAATCATAAAACTATTTCAAACAATAGTTTCTTCTTTCTTACAAATTAATCCATAGACTCTTTCCTCAGAACAGCATTTTATCCAAGAAGTATGAGTTTTAAAAATCTAAACCTAGTACTTCAAAAACCATAATTCCCAAGAACTATGAGATTTAAAAGATTCAGCACCATTCCAATGTAAAAGGTAAGATTGATTTCGTGTTCACAAAGAAATCAAAAACCAAAAAAAATATTATAGTCGCATGCTCTCTCAAGTCACATGTTTACTAGACTATAAAACCAAAAAAAGAATCATAAGAGCTGGTCGCAATTATAATGTCCAATTTAAATTCACTACATTGACCAACAAATTTAAGGCATAAACAAAACTAAGGAATCTAACTTTACTTCACAGAACTTGAAGCATAAAGCAGTTTAAAGTAAAAATAAATGCTAAAACAATATTCAAATTTCTGTCATACGAAGAAACTTTGTTTTACAGACATGCAGTAACTCACAACACTGTTATGCAAAATGTATGCATGATTAAGGGTGTAGACCATCCTACATCTGAAAAACATGATACCAGGAAACTTATGGCTTATGCTAATGCCATCTTTGAAGAAATATTTAAACAGCATGTGAAAACATTACCTGCTCCTTCCAAATCAGCAGTTATAGTTCCAAGTTTCACAGCAAGAGGATAGTTTGTCTCTTTGTAGTGCTCAATAGCATGATTATTGCCACCACTTCCATCCCAGTTTCTCCTTCCACAGAGGATCATTCCATCAGTTAAGTTCAGCCAAAGGTTATCAGTCTTGTCACATTTGCTACATTTCCACCCAGATGGAGGAATAACAACGCCATTGTTAATCTGTTGCAGGTCCATGGCATAGGCACTGACTTTCTTTTTCTCAGAAGTCCAAGATGCTAATTGCCCTTTGCGCTCAGCACCTTCAGCAATTAAAATGGAATCAACAGCCAACCTAACCTGCAAATTTACAACAAATTTCAGTCTAGAATATTTTATGATTTTTCACCTGGATGCTCATTGTAACAGCAAAAAGAGTACCTACCTTTTCTGGCAGCTCAACAGATGGAAATGGGAGAGTAACATAGTCAGGTAATATGACAATATCATGAGTTTCTTCATACTCCAGTTCTTGATTATCAAATCCTCCCTCCATACCTATCAAACACATTATATCAATAATATCTATTTTAATGCAACATATGAATGCAGCTACTTTTGTTCACAAACAAGTTATAAAATGTGTACTAAACATATTGGACATTTAGATACTAGACAAAATAAAAAAACTATTCATAACCTTAAAATTTCTAGCCAAGGGTAACAATGTGTATCATTCAGCTTCAATCACAATTAGGTTCATGCATATATGTACATATACTTTAAGTATGCCACAGTACATATTTAATTTTGAGTCTCATTAAAGGTTTATGTTCGGCTTTACGAATCAGTCACCAATCATTCTTATTAAGGGTAATCTCCAGTATTGCTTTAAATTTTCTTATTTTAAACCTTTTCAAACTACTGACCTGGGGATAGGCAGCCAGACCAACCCATCATAGTCCAACCATTAGGCAAGCTTGACCTTCCATTTCTAGCCAATCAAGTCAGACCTAGCAAAGTCTAAATCTCAAAGCCCGATTAAATCCTGCCCCTCCTACGCTAGCCCAGGCTTGCTTAAAATAGCTTAATCTTACCGAGCCCAATCCAAAACCTGACACATGCATACACACACACACAAAAAAAAAAAAAAAAAAAACACGTATACATGTTCAGAAATTATAAAAAAACCCAACCGTAAGCCCAAATCCCAAAATCATGATCTCCTCCATAACCCCTCCTCTCTCCCCAGCCCCAATGGCAACACAATTCCTCCAAATAAAATCACCTTAACTTCTCTTATGAAACATATGTACCAAGGTACAACCATCTTGTTTTCCCCAATTCACTATAGCATGCCGTACCACCACTGCCTCCAAATTCCTTGGCTACTGCAGCATCCTTACCACTAGAGTGCCAAAGCCACTGCAGTCCCTAGAATCCAAATCCATCCATTCTTCCTCACCACCTACAACCATCAACACTCTCACCGTTACCATCCTCATACCCATCCATCCACCACCACCATTACCCTCAACACCACATTCCTAACAGCTAAGGAAGGGTTGTAAACAATTAAGGAAGTTGAGCATAGCCAGGCTCAATTCAAAAATACATTAAGGCCGAGCCAGCAAAAAATAAACCCAAGCTCAACTTGTTATTTCTGAGCTAGCTCAAGCTCAGCCACTTAAGCTCAAAACTTTTATATGTTAGAACATCTTGTAAGTTTTCTCCTTAGCCATGGCTCCACCTCTTGATCTTCTTACTCTTCTTTCCCACCTTGCAGTAGAGTCTTGACTCTGCCCTTTCAAATGGCAGACCAGCTAAGTCTAAAGTCAGAATAGTTAGAGGATACTTTGGAAACATAGAGGTGAGAAGATCCAATAAACCACCAGAGAGATCACTACTCTCGACACCTGGATCACAGAGAGATGATGACTTGTGGAAAAAAGGGGCAGAGAGGGATGTAAGATTCCCAAGGTGAGAAAGACGGACAAGGAAATGGATTATAATTTGCAAAATGTTTGTGAAAGGAGAAAACAAGAGGATTTAGGGCTTTTAAGGTTTTCCCATATTGATCTCTACCAAAAGATTGTAACATAACAATAATGTCTATCAGCAAATAAACGTTGCAGGCCCTTTCAAGATCCAAAAGAGGAGATAAGTCATTCTGTTAAAAAAAAAAAAAAAAGGTATTCCTATAATATAAAAATATATAAATAGCTGGAAAGTACTAATTTTTTAAGTATTTATTTATATTTAAGCTATATTGAACAAAAAAATGAGCAAGCTACTAGCTTGTGTTAGCTCATTATTTTTTATTTTAAAATTCAGGCCCATGTACGACCAATTACTGAACAAGCAAGCCGATGACAAGCTAAATCTTGAGCCACATACAAGCTGCTTACGAGCAGCTCATTTGTTTCATAGCCCTACCCACCATAAGCCCAAACTACCAACCATCTCTTTAAAGCATCTGATATGGATGGTGATAACACCAAAGCCAAAAATTGATTTTTAGGGTAGAATGACCCCACATTGACTGGGTGATGCTGGATTTAAGACTGTTTTGCCACTACAAATTCTAGCTACAAAACTTAAGCCCGAGGCCTCATTGAGACAGCATGGTGGCATTTAATGTTAAGCTATGAGCCAATTGGGCCAGTCGATACCTATGTCCACTTGTTCATCTTGAGTCAGAGTTAGATATGCCCCTCCTAATCCATTCATGCAAACTCATGCAGCTCTCCTAACTGGACTTTTTCTTAAATTTTTATTGCACATGTCCATGCCATATCAAACAATTTTCTATCTTTTTGTCCTTAATTAGTGTCATTCTTACAACTCCACTAAAGTATTCGATCCCTGATTTATCTTTCATATTATTATCCTGCATTCATCTCAACATTCTATACCATACAACATTATTTATCATATTAACATCTGACAAAGGCAAATGACCATCACGTAGTGCTCTACAAGAACTTATCCACTTCATTCACCTAGCTTTACCCATATAATACAAGGATACCGTATCCAAATCATCAGTCCTTGTCCCGAATTCCTTGGGTTGGCTTCACGAACTCCTCATTTCCCAACCACTCATATTATGGGTTCAAATAATACATAGTTCCAAGTAAATAACATCAAAGAGCTAACACAAAGCAAATAACCTCAATAGCCAACATATTATAAACAAATTCACTATCCATCTCTGACACATTGCTATCAACCCCAGACAATATGAAGAAAACAGATACATTTACATTATGTTTGAGTGTTCTGCTCTATAATTTCAGATTTGATCTTATTCGATACTTTCCCTCTTCATGCCACCAACTCATGCTTCCAAACAAACCTCTGATTAAATTTCAAAGCATATAAATACTACCATTCTAACAAATCTACATGTAAGAACAATGAGGAACCTCAATTCATGTCATCAAAGAATACATGCAAAAGGCATTAACAAGTATTCCACTCAAGAAACATGGAAAATTAAGGTTTCCAGATATTAGCATTCAATCATATCTATATATCCATATCACTGCAAGAATAGTATATAAAGAGCACCAGCAAGTCATTATGCTTCCAACATTTTCTTGAGAATGATTTCAGCAACAGTAGTTCTCCCATATATAAATATATATATCCGATATCTCTGGTATGATTTAAAAGAAATGAAAGTAGCTGCCCAAAGAAACTTGATCTAGGTGAAAGCATCATACATCAGTGAATGATTAGCATATTTCTTTAATGGCGGACACTCAGATTGGATTATCCCATGACATTCCCAAAATAATAAAAAGAAAATGTTAAAGAAAAAGTGATCATAAAATGCCACATTTCCTAAGACCTAAAAATATAAAATTAAACACCAAACAGATAATTATAAGATACAGGCAAAAAATTCTTCAATGTGTGAAGTGGCTTATACGCCCACTGGTAGCACCCATTCTCGGTTTGAAATTTGTGGGGAGTATTAAATATTGATCAGGATGATTCTACCTTGCCAATTTTACCTCCCTTCCCTTCAAAAGAAAAAGAAAAAGAAAAAAGAATTTTGGAATACCGTAAATGTTCGATTTTTCTAGTCACGGTTGATAATTTTGCACTCTTCCTAGTTAGATCTCGACCACTACACCCAGTAATTCCACCATCAAGACCGATATAAAAAATATTGAAAAAAAAAGAGCAAAAAGAAAAGACAGTTCGGAAGGCAATCCATTCAGGTACCGATGGCGAGAAGGGTGGGTTTCTTGAGGGGGCGATCCTCAGGGACGGGCTTTCTCCTCTGCTGGATGTGGAGGTAGACCGGATTCCCCGTCTTCACGTAATTCCAGCCGACGTAATCCTTTCCGAAAGCAAGAAACGAGAACAAATCCACGTACAGGCCCCCTTCCGACCTCTGAACCAGACCAGATAGCCATCAAACGACTTGAATCGGAAAAAAGAAAGCAACAATATATCGGAGAAACCCTAAAATTCGGGAACTGGGGGGATTACCGGGGTATCGAAGGAGATGCAGCACTCCTGCTTGTAGATGCGGTTGGTGGGTTCGGGGATTCGAACCTTCGAGAGGTGCGAGCGGAGGAGCTCCATTGGGGACGGGATCATTCTAGCAGGGTTTAGGGCAGGGGAGAGGAAGGGGAGGAGGGAAATGGGAGCAGAAGGTAGGCGTGAGTGGGGCTGGAAGTGGGCACCGAACAGCTCCTGACCTATCGGGCCGGGTCGACTTGGAACCTGGCCAGGCCCGAGTATTTTTGGATAGGGTTTGGGCTCAGAACTGGGGCATGTGTGCATTTTGGGCCAAGCTCGGCCTAGGCTGGTTCCGGCCTGAGACTGAGCCCGACCGGCATGCAGCGCCAGCTGGCGGCACCGGTTGCGCCCAAACTAGGCCACAACACTATTCGTTTCCTCCGCATCCAGCCTGTAGGAAGCGCCTCCGACCAAAGTATAGGTTTAAAATTAAAACAAGTACAATATAGAAATACTTACCTTTCAGAATCTGATAATACTCGACATTTATAGGTCATTATAAAATTATCCATAACTCAAGAGAGAAGAGAGATCATTTTTTTCCTCCGATTAAAAGACAAACTCTATCATACATATTTTTTTTTTAATTTGAATAGATAGTTTCAACTATTTAAAACCATCTTTCTCTTCCCACTAATGAAATTTGAGTGGGGCCCACTCATCATAGATATCTACTTTGAACTGAGACGTCCAACATCTTCCACTCGTACATGATGTGCCAGACTCATGTTCATAATTTCATACAGATAGATTACTCGTGTGACCTGCGAGGATACCAAAAAAATGAAGCCAAAATAACTATGAACCAGTTAGGATAAACATAGTGGCTTATAAACTTTCTTTCCCTAGACTATAGTAGAGTCTAATGCATCCCTATTATACTCCATAATTACTATCTACATTATCTTCAGATCCTCACTAGGCATCATGATGGGTCAACCTTGTAATTAGTTTACATAGTCTTCCTTTCATACTCTTATATTTCATCGATGAGAACAATTGCTTTCCTAAATATGTCTTTTATCACCGAATCAACCATAGTTATAGATAACATGCTAAAGTAACAAATATCGTTCTTAGGATTTCAACATATAGTTGAAAATAAATAAGGGCACAAGATGAAGCACTTAGCTTTGTGGGTCTCATACAACGAGGAAGGCTCATTACCCACTCTGATCGCTTTAGTACATGTGATTTGAAAAACATAATATGGTGGATGACCTATTTTTAGGTTGCATGTCTTTTATAAAATCCATCATACAAATCGTAATCCACTTATTATCACAAAGCGATTGACCTGAGACATTAGCACATTTGAATCCAAGCATATAATAACGCATCCTTGCTCCTGTCTAAAGTCTCACATTTGGCCTTAATGGACTTTAAGGATTCATGACTCCTTATCGACCATTATAAGAGAAATGGTCTCATCTTGATATGTCATCAAAGCGACTAATACTTTAGTACTATATTACAAACTAAAGCTATATCTCATCTCTACGCATTACTACAATGCTAAACGCAAATACTCGTATGAGTGAGCCATTCTACCCGTTCGACATATTCATTTTGTTATTATTAAGATATTATACACAAAATAGATATAAAATCACTCATGATAAAATGTCATTGAAACAAAGTATAATATAAATATTAGTCTACAATAATATATCTATAAAGCTCGTAATCTCAAAAACTTAATATCAGATTGATACGCATATCTAGCTATAGGCTTTGTGAGTGGATCAGCAGCTATCCAATGTGTAGATATATATTATAAAATGACTTCATTTTATGATATCATATCTTTCACATAGTTGTATTTGATATCAATATGTTTGGCCTTGCTATAGTATTTGGGATCTTTCGTGTAAGCTATGGCAGCCTAATTATCACAATAGATTTTCACAGGCTCATTAGCATTAGTGACTACTCCCAAATGTTGTAAGAATCTCTTTAGCCAAACACCCTCTTGCACTACAGTTGCGGATGCCACAAATTCTGCCTCCATGATGAACAATGCAATACATGTTTGTTTCTTGCTCATCTAGATCACCTACCCAATCCTAATGTAAATCCTCTATATTAAGCAAGAATGTAAATCCTAATGTTGATTTGCGTTCATCTAGATCACCTACCCAATCGATATCTATATAGCTAGCTAAGCACAAATCATCTCTTTAGTAACAAAAAGAATAATGTCGCCTTTGAGGTATCGTAGAATCCTCTTGACAGCTCTCCAATGTACGAATCCTAGATTTGATTGATATTGGCTTACCACACCCATAGCATAAACAATATCAAGCCTTGTACAAATGATGGCATACATTAAACCCCCAATGGCACTGAAATGTGGAATTCTAGACAAATTTTGTTTTTTTTTCGAGTTCTTGGGCACATTTTGAGACTAAGACATTTGCCTTTTACAATAGGAGTATTGTTAGAAAGTGGGGTGGTTTCGTACGTCTAGTATAAAATTTTTCATAAAACAGTTTTATGTACAATGAAAGTAAATTAAATTAATTTTTTTAAAATTTAAATCATGTACCAGATTCGATCTAAAAATCATGCTTAGGATCTTGATACGAACACGTCACCAAAATCTAAAATTTGAAATCAAAATAAAAGATTAGAAATATAAACTCAAAGATCTGATCTCCATATCTTCGGATCCTGCGGATGTCCAGAGTTTGAGTCATAACTGCACAAGCATCCGACCTCTACTGATATCCACATGGAGATGTTTGATCGAAGCACTGAGACCATCAGTGTGCTAGCACCTTATAGGTCTGACTCCTCAGCTTTGGATCTTGCCCCATTGCTATTAGAAACAATTGAATGGGGCCTTGCACAAACTCTTCGTGCTGAATCGTAGGGATTCTTCTAGATCATCAAGAAAAATCAAGAATCCTTTTTGATTTTCTTTCTCTCTCTAAACTCTCTCTCTCAGATATCTATCTGGAGGTAGAAGTAGGTAATGAAAATAAGGAGGAAGAAGGCGTTGAGAAGGAGAAAACAATAGGCGGCAGGAAGTTACATTAACTTCCCTAGCACATACAATATATGCATACCCACCTCACGCAAAAACTCTCCCCTTTTATAATTTTGTCACACAAAACATCTTCTTTCCCATGCCAAAATCAGATAGAAATCAGGTTAGATTAATTAAGCTTTATCTCTTATCCAAATAAGAGTCCTAACTAATCAAGAAACCAAATAACTACCTCTCCATACCCCTTCAAGCGCACACACGAGAAAACCAATGTGAAAATCACCGCCCATCCTTCTTTTCTTCATGCAAAGTGGAGAGAGAAGCCCAGAGAATCTAGGCTCAAAGGGTCAGGATCAATTTGATTCAAACTGAGTCCAAATCGGGTTCAAATTGAGTCCGAATCGAATTGAATTCGAAAGACCGTCAAACCTGATACAATCAGAATTGAAATCCAAATCTAATTTAGATAATTAAACCCAATTAGCATTAAACTAAATCAAATTTAATTAAATTAAATCTGATTTAAATTAATTAGAACTTGATCTATAATTTAATCAGTCTCAATTAAATTATAATATTTGTAATTAAGTCTCTCTACTACCAATTAGCAGTTGCTACATCTGTAATACTTACAAATTAATAATTTTTAAAATTTAAACCATCAATCCAATTAATAATTCAAATATGATCCAAACCGTTGATCAGATCATTCTCTTTTTGTGTGTGACTCTTTAGATTCTATTCTGTCTAATAGTGAGAGATACCGTGATTTTTATCACAGTATCATCAAAACTCCTTTTGATATGCTGAAACGATTCCAACTCACCCTAATAAGGATTGTTGATCCAAAAATAATCTTAGTGAGTTCTCACGATCCACCAGTGATATCTAGCAACATGTAATGGTAATCCAGTAGAACAGTCCCTCTATCGTGAATTCTGACTAGACGGAGGTCATGGAGAACTCGTTAAATCTCATTATCAGTCATATGTTAGATTGGCTCGATTCGAGTTCATTGTGAATACCGTGAAAATTCTTTTTCAATATTCATACTTGCTCTAACCAGAGACTTCCTGAACTCAATCTCGCAAATTGCATAGAACTACTTCTTTTTCTATCAAGATCAATAGATTCCATCTAGGTGCATCCTACTCCAAACAGCGAATCTGAATTTATAATAACCAACATACACAGTAAGGATCTGAATGGCTGGGGATCAAAAGAATATGCATTCAAACTAAGTAGCCTCACTGCGAATAGCCAACACATCGTAGGTCAAAAGATCAGTCACACCACTGCAGTATCGAGAAAATCACTGATGAGTGAGTAGATATCCAAGTAGTTTCTCGTGTTGATCACGCTCAGTGTAAGTTATTCTCTAACAACCACCTGCATTCTTATCTCAGTGTCCCCACACTGCAGATTTAAAACTCATCTATCTGAAAAAGAGGTGATCCGTACATCGATCGTAAATAGATTGATCACTATCCTCCGTGACGATCCTACGATCGGGAGTATTTAGAAATTAACCATTAATGATGTATGTCTCAAATTCTCAATACCTTAAGAATGTACAAAATCATCTTTATTAATTTTTAGAACAAATCATGGACACATACTATATAATTGGTAATAAAAAATTATTCGTTAAGTACAAAAATATGTTCTAGAGAAATGTATGCGTCAGTCAAAATTGACTTCTAGGCATACATCTAACAAACTTTCACTTATACTAAAGTTAATCTGTCATATACCTGAGCTCTATCTTCTGAAGACAAGCTTCGATCTTTAGCTGGCTAAGTGACTTGGGCCTATTATATCCTATGTAGAGTTTACTCTCTGCACCTCTATGTATTTCTACTCGAGGTAATCGCGTATATCCCCACTCTATATGCTTGGACTTCTGATGATACTTTGGCTCCTTAGCGAGAGCTATAGGCCATTATCTTTGCAGTACGGTGTCATGACATCTGATGGCATGATATCCAATTCCGCAACTATCATAAAAATCAGAATGCATCATGCATATCTACAACATACTAAGCTTTATTGGTCGGTTGCTTAGAGCCTTTCCAACATACCGAATCAACATAATTCAAGAATATATACTGATGTAGACGTTCTACCATTAGCATCAGTGTATCCTCCCACTCTTAGCTCTAATCCTTTTTCAAAGATCAAGAATAATCCCTTGATGCTTCTCAAGTACTTAGGAATGTTTTCACAACAATCTAATACTCCCAGTCCGGATGCGATAAATATCTACTCATGACTCTCACAATAAGATATATCAAATAGAGTACATAATATGGCATACACCTATGCCCAAGAAGGTAGCAAATCTCTCTCAAAGATTTCTATACTGAACCTTTTAACACCTCTTCTATGTACTTGTCTGTGAAAATTCAAACATCCTTTTAGATCTACCTCTATAGATCTTTATTCTCAGAATATAGGATATTTACACTAGATCTTTGATAAAAATTATATGCAACTACATCTTAATCAATGTCAGTATGGGACACTCCCACTGACTTTCATGTAAATACATGATTCCTCATTTTTGATGAAATCAAACAATTTGATCACATCATTGAAACGATTATTCCAACTCTGGGATACTTGCATAAATTCATAATTAGATCCCTGCAGTGTGATCTTTATCACTAAAAGTATAATCTAAAGGCCACTCTATATAGATATCTTCCTAAGACATCCATTTAAGAGGGCTATATACATATCCATCTCTCGAGATCGATGTCCAACATCATCTTATTATAGATTTTCAGATCATCTCTATGTTCCCAATCTCTTCTGAGAAATATATTCTTTGGATCCTCTATGAGAATACCAAGTATCTTTCAGAAAGATGGGAGATCCTACTTGATCTATGAGATGGAGGAGGTACTACAAGAATTGGTTCATTATGAATAGGTTCTACAGATCCTATGCTCTTCAGAGACTCTTTCTTCGAGCTTGTCCTCCCACTATTTTCAAGAAAATAACATGATTGCCCACAATCACATTATGAACCACTGAAAATAAAAAGTGTACCCCAAACTATTTAGGATGCTTATGAAACGAGCTCTCATAAATATATCCTCTAATCTATTTGTCATGTTATATCTCATACGGTGTGATGGGATCAACTTTAGAGGGAACCTATTTTAAATTTCAGAAATTAAAGCATGTCTCTAAAGAAACAAAGGTTAAATTAGTGATGTTCATGATGGTCCGGATCATATCTCATACAGTACCACTCCTCCTTTCAAATATACCATTAAGCTGAGGTGTACAAAAAGGATTTCATTATGAAATTATGCTATTTTTTTGAGTAAATCAAAAAAAATTTATTTAGTATTGCATGTTTGATCTGATCGAAGTACCTTTAGAATTTTTTAGTTTATTTTTCTACTTCACATTTGATTTCTTTGAACCTTTCAAAAGCTTCAGATTTGTATCTCATATACATACCTATACTATGACTGATCATCGATAAAAATAATAAAGTAGAGATAGCCTCCTTCATCTGGCTCATCAAATGGACCGCACACATTAAAAGTGCACTAGGGTACGTATCTCAGCGATCCTATCTCTTTGTCCCATAAAGGGCAGCATGATCAATAATCCTCAAAGAGATGATTCATACACTAGATATGACTCAACAGTCAATGAGTCCAAAGGTCTATTTTTCCTCCAATTGATAAATCACTTCTTCTCCTATATGACCTAGCCTAAGGAACCACCTATATACTTCAAATTTATTTGATCTCTGGATCTCTCAAACTCAATGAAATTCACTGTTTGCTCAAATAAGTACACATATACATCATTATGTAAATGTTAGAAACTATCTCTAAGAACTGAATCCAAAATAATAGTCGTAGAGGTTAAGTGCCCATAGCCACAGTGCAACTCTTGCACTATTGCCGACTCAAAAGAGTCACTTCATTTTTTCTCAACCCTCTCGCTTCTCTTAGGCCCTTAAGTGCACTAACAGGTACTAGAGTTTATTACTCAATTGAGAGAAAAGAAAATCGTAAGATCAATTTTGAGCAATTCCGATATGCCTTTCAAAAGCATGTCTATGTTTCTTCAGACTTTCCAGGTATGTACCTCTGAATTTTTTAAGGTCCCTTAATTACCAATATATCGACTAATTCAGATAAGGTACTATAATATTTATTTATATAATAATTTCATGAACTACCCATATGAATCAGAGATTGTAGGATCAAATTCATTAGCAATTTCTTTTGCATGGTCATGTCGAGCTTCTCAAGCTCCTCAATATCCTTAATCATTGTCAAACAGTGATCATGGATAAATTTCCATCATGCATCTCATGCGCTGTATGACTTTGATCACCTCACAACTATTGTAGATAAGTCAGCATGTTGTTGGCAGTCTACATGTCCTTATGCACACATTAAAGCTCATCAAGTATGGACTCCAGTTTATAGTACTTAACCTAATTGTCATTGTCTAGCCATTTGTCAAGTATAGCTCGTTGACTATGATTTGGACAAACTAATGACATTGGGATAATCTGATCAAGAACATGACTTAATATTTCAAAAACTAAGAACAATTCTTAGGTTTCTAAGTTAAAATATATAATTAATTTTGGTTAAGTGATTGATATCTAGGATTCGAGCTAGAGGATTGAAAGCTGACATAATAAAATACAGAAAGTAAAGATTCTAATTAGATGATTATACTTGTAAATATTTAATTTAGGAATTTTAAAAACAAACGAAGGCTCCAACTAATTTTTTGAGTCTCTCACACTCTTCGGATGGAGAAATAAAAATCTTAATGTGACAATTAAACTTCTAGTGGATACTGCGGTCCCATCGATGTACGGTATCTCACCTAACAATTATTGATCACACTCCTTAGTTAAGTCCGATCCATCGTTCATCAGTAGGCACAAAGTCATCATTGGGTCCCTCATCTAATAGTTATTGAGTCCAACTCTATTTTTACCTCAGGGCATCTAATGCCAATAGAGTGGTTGTACCTTTTTGATGCAATCGAACCACTGTAACTAGTCGAAAACGATCAATGCCAGAAAAGGCACCCGCATCTCTACAATGATGGAAGACCGGTAGATTTGATATTTAGTAAAAAAATTTAGGTTCGGATCTCTTCTAAAAGTCACATACACCTGATGTAGATGACTGATCTGGTTTAGATCAGCACATCTCATGTAACCTAGTCGGTATGGGGGAACATGAATGACCAAACAATCTTATTCAATTCTTAATCAATCAAATTGATCAGATAAGTGAGATCGATGGGAGGATCGATCGATGCTTGCCTTAGACACCATCAAAATGGCCAAACAAGCATGCTCCCAATTAAAAATCATTGGTCGAGCTGTCAAACTTATCTTAGACATCAATTGGTCTAATAGAATCCAATAGATCAGTCTTGTTACTCGGGCTTGAACCATTGAGCCAAATTCGATCTTGATTTAATCAATTCACATCACATGTGAATCAATTTAACCAACTACAATTAAACTCAATTTTGAACCTCTTTGATTTAATTCTAACCAACTTTTGATTAGGTTCGATGAACTGCTCAAAATCAAAAAGAAATCTAGTCTGATCTAATCAATGACCCTAGTTGTAGTTTAGCCTCTAGACTTAATTTATTCAACCCATACCCGAAGCTCATATTTTATTTATTGAAATTTAGATCTTAAATTTATAATTTTAGATCTTATAATTTTGAATCTTAATTCTCAATTAAGTGCATTATATACATGAATTTTAATTTAGATGTCAAAATAATTTTTGATCTAAACTATTTGCATTGTATCTCATATAATTTTGTTGTCTGCAGAATCGAGTCGACTCATCCAGATACTCAAGTTGACTCATCACAATGAGACGGTTTAACACTGAGACAAACAAAAATCTATAGACTTAGCTTGCATAATTGAGTCGGCTCATCTACAAATAAACCGACCCGTGAGAATCTCGAGTGGACTCCAACAAAAATAAGTCGACTCACCAAGCACTCAAGTCGACCTGAACAAAAATCGAGTTGACTCCACTGGCATGCCAGCCATAGTTTCAGGATTTCATGCAAATAGAACTTAAAATTTTAGATCTAAAATTTTACAGAAATTAAGTTTCAGATCATGTGTCAAAAATTATATATCAGATATATTATTTTTGATCTAAAATACATATCTTAATATATGCATAAATAGATCTAAATCTAAAATATGTATCACATATAATTTTTTGATTACTGTTCATCTTTATAGAAAACATCACAAACAACACCCCTACATGTTATAAGAGAACCCATCGAATGGGCAAGAGAGAGACTTTAATCCCTTCTTTCTCTTATAACCAGATGGCCATGGTGATTATCCCAATCCGAATACTAAGCTACTAAGAGATTTAATCTAACATATCACATATATAATCAATTAAAATTTAGATCTAATTATCTTTCACATGTCACATATATGAACAATAATTCAAATCTATGCATGCAATCATATATCGTATATATAAAATAATTTCAGTAACTATACTAGATCCAAATTTAAATCCTAATTAACGTATTCAGAATTGATACCAATTTCAGATCTGAACCACTCATGATTTATTTCAAATTTAAAATAATTTTAGATCTAAAATAATCTTATAATTATATTACAACATGCATATCAGATCTAAAATTAAAATAATTTAAAAATAATTTTCAAAAATCAGTTCACATTGTACTAAGATAACTTTATATCAGTTTGATACGAACCTAAATTATTTTAATTTTAGATCTAATGCTAATAATGAAATATCAAATATATTATTTTTTAGATCTAAACTTTTGAATTTTTCGTTTCAAAAATAATTTTCAAAATCAATCTATCTAGGACTAGGACAATCTTTTTAGTATGGGAGGTTAAGCCTATACTAGGACAACCTTATCTCAACTCGAGATTAAAATCAACTAATCTTAACTTTCAGATCTAAATCAAAAATTAGATCTGAGTGGTTTTATATTTGCATCAGAACCTAGCTCTGATTTCACTATTATAAAGTGGGTGGTTTCGTACGTATAGTATAAAATTTTTCATAAAACAGTTTTATGTGCAGTAGAAGTAAACTAAATTAAAACTCTTTTGATTTAAATTATATACCAGATCAGATCCAAAACCCATGCTTAAGATCTTGACACAAACACATCACCAAAATCTAAAATCTGAAATTAAAACAAAAGGTTAGCAAAATAAATGCGAAGATCTGATCTCCATACCTTCGGATCCTGTGGAAGTCCAAGGTTCGAGTCATAGTCATGCAAGTATCTGATCGCTGTTGGTATCCACATGGAGATGTCTGATCAAAATATCGGGATCATTAATCTGCTATCACCTTACAGATCTCGTTTCTCAACTTTGGATCTTACCCCATTACTATTAGAAACAATTGAACAAAGCCTTGCACAAATCCTTTATGCTGAATCACAAGGATTCTTCTAGATCACCAAGAAAAATCAAAAATCTTTCTTTTTTTTTTCTCTCTCTAAAATCTCTCTCAGATCTCTCTCTGAAGGTGGAAGTAGGTAATGGGAACAAGAAAGAGAAAGAAGGCATTAAGGAGGGAAAAACAATGGGCGACAGGAAGTTATACTAACTTCCCTAGCGCATACAATATATGCATAACCACCGCATGCAAAAACTCTCCCCTTTTATAATTTTGTCATACAAAATACTTTCTTTTCCAAATAAAATTAGATAGAAATTAGGTTACAATAGTTAGGCTTTATCTCTTATCTAAATAAGAGTCCTAACTAATCAAAAAATCAAATAACTACCTCTCCATACCCCTTCACATGCGCACACGAGAAAACCAATGTGAAAATCACCACCCATCCTTCCTTTCCTTGTACCAAGTGGAGAGAGAAGCCCAAAAAATTTAGCCTCAAAGGGTCGGGGTCAATTTGATTCAAATTGAGTCCAAATCGAGTTCCAATTGAGTCCGAATCGAATCAAATTCGAGAGGCTATCGAACCCAATCCAATCAAAATTGAATCCAAATCTAATTTGAATAATTGAACCCAATTAGTATTAAATTAAATCAAATCTAATTAAATTAAATTTGATTTAAATTAATTAAGACTTGATCCATAATTTAATTAGTCTCAATTAAATTATAATATTTGCAATTAAGTTTCTGTGCTAATAATTAGTAATTGCTACATCTATAGCACTTACAAATTAGCAGTTTTTAAAATTCAAACCATCAATCAAATTGATAATTCAAATATGATCCAAGCCGTTGATCAGGTCATGTTTCTTTTATGTGTGATCCTTCAGGTTCTATTCTGTCTGATAGTAAGTATTAGATGTATGTTCTAGAAGTCAATTTGGCTGATACATTGTAATAAATCTAGAACACAATTTTATACTTAATATATTGATATGATCAATAAAAAAATAAGTTCTTTTTCATTCAAGTGTGATGTGTCCTTGAATCATCTATAAAATTAATTTTGATACATATTCTCAAGATGTTGAAAATTAGAGGTATGTATTTAATGCTTCCGATCATAGGATCATCATAAGGATGGTGATAGATCCGAATAGACTGATGCATAAATCTCTTTCTTTGAGATAGATAGATCTCTAGTCTATAATGTAAAGACACTGAACGATAAGTGCGAGTAGTTGTTAGAGAACAACTAGTACTGAGTGTGACCATACGAGAGTTCACTTAGATTTTTATTCAATCGTCAGTGATTGTCTCGATGCTATAGTTGTATGACTGGTCTTTTAACTTGAAATTGCACTACTACTCATAATGAAGTTGTTAGAGTTTGACTGACACATAAATATGGATCTCAATAAGCTCTTATAGTGGATATTGGCGATAGTTGGTCCACTGTAGGAGTGGGGTGTACATCAAGATAGAATCTATCGATCTTGATAGAGAGTAGTCCTATGAAATTTGAGAGGCTAAGTCTAAAAGTCTGTGGTCACAGTAGTGTGATTGATGGAAATTTTTTTTTATAGAAGTCACAGCTGGACTTAAGCTAATCTCATATGACTGATGATGAGGTTTGACGATTTATCTATGATCTGCCATCTAGTCAGAACTCATGATAAAGGGACTGAAACATACGTTAACTACATCTAGAGATTCATTTCAGTTCTAGGTGTCATCGGTAGATTGTGAGAGTTCACTAAGATTATTCTGAATTGATAATTCCTACTGAGTTAGAGTAGAATTGTTCCGATCCATTGAAAAGAGTTTCAATAATACGATAATAGAGATCATTGTATGTCTCGCTACTAGATAGAATTAAATCTATGAGATCACATAATAAAAGAATTAAATCTGAAATAAGCAATTGAGCTTATAAAGTGTCAATTGGGTTTAAAGAAATCCATTGGGTTCATGATAACCTTGCTAGCACATGGTTGGATCTAATTCCTCTTTTCATTGAAATTACTTATTTGATAAGATAATTCTAACCTAATTACTTGCTAATAACTTATATGAATAAGATTCATGAGACTCCAATTGTTGAGTGTCTAAGGTTATGGATCACATTAATTAAGAGTGCAAGTCCCTAATTAATTTTCTTGATAGTTATTCTTGAGCGCCACTTTGATTTGATCAAGTTGGACGTGTCTATTGATTAGAGGACTTTTAGTTCTCTTATGGGACATCTCTTGGGTGTATTTTGGGGTGTCTAATTATGGATGTAAGGGTTTCAATTGTTGGCACCTAAAATATCTCTTAAAGTAAGTTGGATAACTTAAGTTAATAGAAAATCCAATACAAGTAGGACTTGAATTATGAGATTGAATAGGATTCAATCCTTGTGTCTATTTAAAGGGACCTTCCCTAAGATCCCTAGAGTATCCAAACTAGCAGCTCTCATGCCCATAGAAGGTCTCCACACCCTCTTTTTCTTCTCTTTTCTCTTCTCTCTTGGGCATTCTACATACCCCTTCACTTGGGATGCGCGTCCCAAGTTGTTCCACAGCCAAGACTATTAGGTGCCTCTTTCTTGTTGGTTTCTAGCATCTGGTAGCAACATATAGTAAGAAAAAACTCTAAAGAAGAGGAGAAAAAGAAGATCAAAAAAAGAGATCAAGTGTTGATCGCGATCTAGGCTTCGTTCAGATTTAGCAGGCTGAATTTTTGGAGAAAAAAATTCAGATTAAAGAGGGCTGTTCCAGATTGATCTCGAGTGGATACTCATAGAGGTTAGACACTTGTGTGACTAAGAAAAAAATTTTTCTCTTTCAGATCCAGATCTGAAGAAAAGGATTGTGAAACAGATATGTGATTTGATCACAATCTGAATTTCAGCATACATTAATTTCAGCATATAAAATAGATCCATGTAGTTTTATATTTTTATGCACGTATAATTCAGATTAAAAATATTTTAATCTTATTCTCTACTATGATATTTAAAAAATAAAATTTTAAAACATATATGCATGCATCAAACCTCAAATTACAACAATAGTATCAGAGCCACGGATTTTCATATGCTAAATTTTGATATACATATTTTTGAAAAATTTTTAAAATTAATTTTTTTCTTGATATATAAGATATATAGATGGATCTTTAAATCTAAAATTTAATTTTAAATATAATTTTAGAATATGTAGTTGATATATTATTGTATGTATCGATCTGAATTTTGATCTAGAAAGAATTCTAGTTCATATTCATGTGATATATAGATGCATGCATAAAACCTAAAATTTTTATGTGATCTAAATTTTAATTTATGTATGTGATATATATTTATATATTTAAATCATAAATTTACTTTTAATCTGGTCCATGATTAGTATATGAAATATATGATATCATGCTTAGATCTAAAATTTTATTTAGATCTGATTTTACATGTATATATATGATATATGTTTGTATGTTAAAATTTAAAAATTATTTTTATATTTTAAAATATATTTTTATATAAAAAATTTAAATCTAAAATATGATTTTAGAATCTAAAATTTGTGTTTGTGCATGAGAATTTTGATCATGAAAAAACTATTAATTAGGTCATGTAATAGGATTGCATTTAAGATTTTTGATTTGAGTCATATAGGTCTAATTCGATTAAGTAATTGATCAAACCAAGTCAAATATTGATAAGAGTTAGATCAATTAAGTTAATCATCATACAATTATCATTGATCAAATTGATTGAATCTCATATGTAGAATTGATTAACCTAAAGACTTAATTTGGCTCGTTGGTTTGAGCCCGATTCACATGAACTAATCAATTCTGATCGATCGATCTATTGGTATCTAAGGCAAGTTAATAAAATATGATTATTTAATTGATTCTGTTAGCTGATCTGGTCAATTTATTAGTGTCTAAGAAAGGCAACGGGGAGACTCTCCGATCTCCACTTATCTGACCAATTTGGAACATTGGATCTTGAATTAGGTTGCTTAGCAGTTTGATTTAGCTCATACCAGTTAAATCGGTTATATGATGACTAATTAGATGAGACCTAAATCTAAACCTTCCCATAAATATTAAGTCCATAGGTCTTCCTCCGTTGTAGATGTGCGGACGTGCTACTGACATTGATTGTTCTCGACTGGTTATAGTGATTCAGTTGCATTGGAAACATGCAACTACTCTATTAACAAAGAGTTGCTGCAGGGTAAGGATGGGGTTGGGCCCAATAATTGTTAGGTGAGGGATCCAATGATAGCCTTGCACCTGCTCGTGAACGGTGGGTCAGACTTAACTAAGAAGTGTGGATAATAACTATTAGGTGAGCCCACATGATTTAGAGACCAACATGCTGTAATATGCTTAGAGAAGATCTGGGTAAAGAGTTACCTATGCATCGGTGTGCATATTACCAATAACTGTTAAGTGAGGTGCATATCATCAGTGAGACCGTAGCACCCATTAGAAATCCTTTATCACGTTAAGATTTTTGTTTCCTTCCCAGGGAGTGGAGGGATTCGATAAATTAGTGAAAGTCATTGTTTGCATCTTAAAGTCCTTAGAAGCAAATGTAAATATTAAGTACAAAAGTCTAACTTGAATCTCTACTCTCGCAGTGAAACCATCATGTTAGCCTCAAACCCTCTAGCCCGCATCCTTGAAACCAATCGTTTGATTAATAATAATTTTAAAGACTGACTCAGAAATCTTAAAATTATCCTGATCTTAAAAAAGTTAAGCCATGTTCTCGATCAGGATCCCATAGTGCTACCAAACCATCCTACTACTAAGCAAAGAGCTACTTTTGAGAAGTGGATGGATGAAGACAGTCGAATCAAGTGCTATGTGCTGGCATCCATGTCAAACGAGTTGCAAAGCCAACATGATCATATACCCACTGTCCGGGCCATGATCACTACATACAAGAGTTGTATGGTGAGCAGAGCCATACTGCGTGCTTCGAAGTGTCCAAGAGGCTCTTCAATCTGAAGATGCACGAAGAAAAATCTGTCTATGAGCACTGTATGACAGTGATCAAGGACATTGAGGAGTTTGAGAAGTTCAAACTTGATATGCAAAAGGAATTATCGATGGATCTGATTCTTCAATCTCTTACCAATTCGTATAGTCAATTCATTATGAATTTTTATATGAACAAATTTGATTGCACTATTTCTGAACTCGTCAACATATTAGTCACCACGGAGGGTACCTTGAAGAGTTCAAGAGGCACTGTTCTCGCTGTGGAGTGAACTTCTTCTTTCAAGAGAAAGTCTACTGAAAAGAAGAAGGTTAAATCCATGAAGAAGCAAAAGAAAGAGAGCAAACCGAAAAAGGATGGTCCAAAGGCGGTTGAGGCGGCTGAGGCAAAGGAAAAGTATTTCCACTATCATACTGAAGGCCACTGGAGGAGGAACTATCCAAAATATCTGGAGAACCTAAAGATCAAAAAGGATGATAAATCTTTCAAATGTATGCCCGTAATTGAATCTAACCTTACAATTTCTTCTACTTCTAGTTGGATATTAAACTCTATCTCGAGTGCTCATATATGTACCTCAATGCAGGGTCTGATAGAAAGTAGAAAGTTGAGAGAAGGTGACATGATCCTTCGGATCGATAATAGAGCAAAGGTTGCTGCAGAGATCGTTGGTACTTATCCTCTTCGATTACCATCTAGTGTTAGATTAGATTTAAAAGACTGTTATTATGTTTCTGTAGCTAGTCAGAATTTGATTTTCGTGTCTGTGCCAGCACAGAAAGGTTTTGAAATTAGTTTTAATAAAAAAATTTATTTCATTTATTTAAAAAATAAATTGGTTGCATGAGGTCTTTTAATTGACAGTCTTTACCACTTGCATGTTGATGCGAATGTGAACCAAAATGAGTAAATAGTGAGTATCGTAGGTCAAAAGAGATCCAGAGATGAGATTAACCAGAAGTACTTGTGACACCATAGACTAGACTATATTGGAGAGGACAGGATAAATAGACTGAAAAAGGATTGGATCCTTGGCTCTCTTAACCTAGAGTCATATCCAGCTTGCGAATCCTGCCTTTGAGAAAAAATGGCCAAGTTACCCTTTATAGGACATGGGGAGAGGGCCACTGAGTTACTTGCCCTAGTACACACTAATGTGTGTGGGCCATTTGATATGCAGGTCAAAGGTGGTTATACCTACTTCATTATCTTTATCGATGATCTATCTAGGTACGGACATGTATATCTCATAAAATACAAGTCTGAAGTCTTTGAAAAATTCAAAAAATTCAGACATGAAGTAGAAAAGTAAACAAACAAACCCGTTAAGGTTCTTCGATCTGATCAAGGAGATGAATACCTTAGTTGAAAATTTTTGAGATATCTTAAAGATAATAACATAGTCTCTCAATAGATGTCTCTTGAAATACCTCAGCTCAATGGATTATCCAATAAAAGGAATAAGACCTTATTAGATATGATCAGGTCTATGACGAGTTTCACTGATCTACCCTTATTTTTTTGGAGACATGCCTTGTTAACTGCCATTCACTTATTGAATAGGGTTCTATCAAAGTTCGTTCCTGCCACACCATATTAGATATGGTTTGGTAAGAAGTCGAGTCTGGGTTATCTCAAGACTTGAGGATGTTCGACCTATATCAAGAGACAAATGGCAGATAAGTTGGAAGATAGATCTATTATAGCTCGCTTTATAGAGTATCCAAAAGAATCCATGGGATACTACTTCCACTTTTCACAAGATCACAATATGATTGTGAGTTGAAAAGCTATATTTCTAGAAAAATAATTTATCCAGGATGGGGTAGTGGGAGGTTAGTAGAGCTCGAAGAGAAAATCTCTGAAGAGTCAAGAGCCATAGATCCTTAGAAACTCATAGTCCATGAGTCAATAGTTGATATTCCTTTATCATCTTTGACGAGATGATGTCTGACATCGATCTCGAGAAATGGTTAGATGCTATGAAGTCAGAAATTGACTCAATGCACTCAAACCAAGTCTGGACCTTAGTGGATCCATCTGAGGGTATTATACCTATTTAATGTAAATAGATCTATAAAAAGAAAATAGATATCGATGGTAAGGTAGAGACCTATAAAACTAGACTAGTGACTAAAGGTTATAGTCAGTGCGAGGACATTGACTATCAGAAAATTTTCTTGTCCGTAGCCACGCTGAAATCCATCCACACTTTGCTTGCTGTTGCAGCCTACTATGATTATAAAATCTGACAGATGGATGTAAAAACTGCTTTTCTTAATAGATATCTATATAGAGTAGTCTATGGGTTTCACATCTGGTGATGGTGATCATAGAGTCTGCAAGCTGCAAAAATCCATATATGAATTAAAGTAAGCTTTTTGGAGTTGGAACCATCATTTTGATGAGACAATCAAATTATTTGATTTCATAAAAAATGAAAAAAAAATCTTGTGTATACAAGAGGGTCAGTGGGAGTGTGATCACCTTCCTCATATTGTACATGGATGATATTTTCTTCATTAAGAATGATATTTCCATGCTGACCACGATCAAAAGATAGTTGTCCAAGAAATTCTCCACGAAAGATCTAGGAAAGTGTCCTATATTCTTAGAATAAAGGTCATAGGGATAGACCTAAATGGATGCTTGGCCTGTCACAAAAGCTGTGCATAGAGAAGATACTGAAGAGGTTCAGCATGGAAAACTCTAAGAGATGTCTCTTACCTCTTAAGCATAGTATTAGTCTCTCCAAGATGATGTGTCCGATCACATTTGAGGAGGTGCAGTGTATGAGTAGAATTCCTTACGCCTCAGTGATAGGGAGCCTCATGTACATCATGCTATGTACTCAACCTGATATTATCCTTATCGTGAGTGTCATGAGCAGGGATCGATCGAATCCAAATGAGAAGCATTGGATAGTTGTGAAGAATATCCTTAAGTACTTAAGAAGGATTAAGAATTTGTTCTTGATCTTTGGAGGTGATTTTGAGTTACGAGTTGCGGGGTATACTGATTCAGACTTTATGTCTGATCCTAATAATAGAAAGTCTACGTTAGGGTACGTGTTCGTTTATAATGGTAGCGCAGTTAGCTGGAAGAATTTCAAGCAACCCATCATAGCGGATTCGACCACGGAGGCTGAGTATATTGCTGCTTCGGATGCCGCAAAGAAAAACTTCTGGTTCAAGAAGTTCGTCATGAAACTTGGAGTTATGACATCGGATGCCATACCGTTATACTGTGACAACAATGGAGCCATAACACTTGCTAAGTAGCTGAGATCTTATCAGAAATTTAAGCACATCGAGCGGCGGTTTCATATCATATGTGACTATCTCGAAAAAAAATATATCGAGGTGCGAAGAGTAGACTCTGCGAACAACGTGGCAGATCCGCTGACTAAGCAATTGAGCCAATCGAAAATGAAAGTCCACCTTGAGAAGATGGGACTTAGATTTGTGGTCAATTGGCTTTAGTCCAAGTGAAAGATTGTTAAATGTATGTTCTAGAAGTCAACATAGCTGACACATTGTAATAAATTTAAGATACAATTTTGTACTTAATATATTGATATGATCAATAAAATGACAAGTTCTTTTTCATTCAAGTGTGATGTGTCCTTAAATCGTCCATGGAATTAGTTTCGATACATATTCTCAAGGTGTTAAGAATTAGAGACATGTATTTCATTCCTAAATACTTCCAGTCATAGGATCATCATAAGGATGGTGATAGATCCAGATAGACTGGTGCACAAATTATTTTTTTTGAGATAGATGGGTCTCTAATATACAGTGTAGAGACACTAAACAATAAGTGCAGGTAGTTATTAGAGAACAACTAGTACTGAGCGTGACCATACGAGAGATCACTTGGATTTCTATTCGATCGTCAGTGATTGTCTCGATGCTGTAGTTGTGTGACTGATCTTTTGACTTGAGATGACATTGCTACTCATAGTGAGGTTGCTGGACTTTGACTGATACATAAACATGAGTCTCAATGAGCTCTTGTAGTGGATATTGACGATAGTTGGTCTACTGGAGGAGCGAGATACGTATCAACATAGGATCTATTGATCTTGATAGAGAAGAATAGTCATATAAGATTTGAGAGGCTAAATCCAAGAGTTTGTGGTCACAATAGTGTGATTGATGGAAAAGAGTTTCCATAGAAGTCACAACTAAGCTTGAGCTAATTGAATTTATCATATGACTGATGATGAGGTTTGACGATTTATCTATGACCTGCCATCTAGTCGGAACTCACGATAAAGAGATTGAATCACACATTAACTATACCTAAAGGTTCATTTTAATTCTACTAAATTGTCACTACAAACTGCTAGGTGTCACTGGTAGATTATGAAAGCTCACTAAGATTGTTCTAGATCGACAATCCCTGCTGAGTTAAAGTGAAATTGTTTCGATCCATTGAAAAAAAATTTCAATGATACGACGATAGAGATTATTGTATGTCTTATTATCAGATAGAATTGAACCTATGAGATCACACAACAAAGCGATTTGGTCTGAAATAAGCAATTAAGCTTATAAAGTATCAATTCGATTTAGGAAAACTCATTGGATTCATGATAACCTTGCTAGCATATGGTTGAACCCAATTCTTCTTTTCGTTGGGATTACTTATTTGATAAGATAATTTTAAGTTAATTATCTGCTAATAACTTACATGAATAAGATTCATGAGACTCCAATTGTTGGGTGTCTAAGGTTATGGATCATATTAATTAAGGGTGCAAGTTCCTAATTAATATTTTTGATAGTTATTCTTGGGCGTCACCTTGATTTGATCAAGTTGGGCATGTCCATTGATTAGAGAGCTTTTAGTTCTCTTATAAGGCATCTCTTGGGTATATTTTGGGATATTTAATTATGGATGCAAGGGCTCTAATTGTTGGCGCCTAAAGAGTCTCCTAAAGTAAGTTGGATAACTTAAGTTAATAGGAAACCCAATGCAAGTAGGACTTGTATTATGAAATTGAATAGGATTCAATCTTTGCGTCTATTTAAAGAGGCCTCCCCTAAGGTCTCTGAGCATCAAAACCAACAGCCCCCACGCCCATAGAAGGTCTCCACGCTCTCTCTTCCTCCCCTTTTCTCTTCTCTCTTCGACATTCTACATGCCCCTTCTCTTGGGATGCACGTCCTAAGGTGTTCCACACTCAAGACTGTTGGATGCCTCTTTCTTGCTAGTTTTTAACATCTGATAGTAGCATATAGCAAGGAGAAACTCTATAGAAGAGGAGAAGAAGAAGATCAAAGAAAGAGATCAAGTGTTGATCGTGATCCAGACTTCGTTCAGATTCAGTAGGCTGAATTTTTGGAAAAAAATTTTAGATTAAAGAGGACTGTTCCAGACTGATCTTGAATGGATACTCATAGAGATCGGACTCTTATGCGACTAAAAGAGAATCTTTTCTTTTTCAGATCCCGATTTGAAGACAAGAATTGCAAAACAGGTATGTGATTTGATCACAATCTGAATTTCAGCATACATCAATTTTAGTATATGAAATAGATCTATGTGATTTTATGTTTTCATGCATGCATAATTCAGATTAAAAGTATTTTAATCTTGTTCTCCGCTCGATGTTTAGAAAATAAAATTTTGAAATACATATGCATACACCAAACTCCGAATTACAATAGTGAGACATACCATGATTTTCATTACAGCAGCATTGAAACTCCTTTTGATAGGTTGGAACAATTCCAACTCGCCCAAACAAGGATTGTTGATCCAAAAATGATCCTAGTGAGTTCTCACGATCCACCAGTGATGTCTAACAGCATGTATTAGTAATTCAGTAGAATAGAAAAATAAAACTCTATGTGTAGTTACCATGTGATATGGTCTCTCTATCGTGAGTCCCAACTAGACAAAGATCATGGAGAACTCGTCCAACCTCATTGTCAGTCATAAGCTAGATTGGCTCGACTCGAGTTCATTATGAATTTTATGAGAACTCTTTTTCAGTATTCACACTTGCTCTGGCCAAAGATTTTTTGAACTCAGTCTCGTAAATCGCATAGGACTACTTCTTTTTCTATCAAGATCGATAGATTTCATCTAGGTGCATCCTACTCCAAACAGCGAACCTAAATCTATAATAGCCAATATATACAGCAAAGATCTGAATGGCTGGAGACCAAGAAAACTTGTTATCGAACTAAGTAGCCTCGCTGCGAATAGCCAATACACCACAAATCAAAGGACCAGTCACACCACTACAGTATCGAGAAATTACTGACGAGTGAGTAGATATCCAAGTAATTTCTCATGTTGGTCACGCTCAGTGCAAGTTATTTTCTAACAACCACGTGCGCTCTCACCTCAGTGTCCCTACACCGTAGATTTAGAGACTTATCTGTCCGAAAAGGAGGTGATCCATGCATCGATCTTACATGGATTGATCGCTGTCCTTCCATGACGATCCTACGATCGAAAGTATTTAGAAATTAACCACTAATGACATGTCTCAAATTTTTAATACTTTGAGAATATACAAGATCATCTTTACTAATTTTTAGGACAAATCATAGATACATACTACATGATTGATAATAAAAAAATATTCGATAAGTACAAAAATATATCTTCGAGAAAGATATGCATTAATCAAGATTGACTTTTAGGATATACATCTAACAAGCATCAATAGGTTTATAATTAACCTTTATAATATATGGCTTTTGCGATAAAGCTAGAAATTTTTTTTAACGATCACACTGAATTTTAATACCAAATATATATTCAACTTCATCCATATCTTTCGTATGAAAATTAGAGGATAATTATTTTTTAATGGTTAAGACAAACTCCTTACTACTTGAAGCAATAAAATATCATCCACATAAAGAGATAGAATTACAAACAAATTTTTAGATCACTTGACATACACACAATGGTCTTCATCGATCATTTGAAAATCATATGAAATGATTGCTCGATGAAATTTTAAATACCATTGCCTAGATAATTATTTAAGGCCATAAATTAATTTTTGAAGTTCGTAAACTTTTTGTTCCTAATCAGAAACAACAAGACCTAAAAGCATTGCATGTAGATTTTCACATCTAGTTCTCTATTGAGAAAAACTACCTTAACATCTATTTGATGCAATTCTAAGTCTAAATGTGCAACAATGGCTAAAATCAAACGAATGGAGGTAAATCTCACCACTAAGGAGAAAGTTATAGATGAAATTTTTAAGAACATATTTGTTTCCAAATGCCTTCCTCCCAGGGGGAAGATCAACCTAGTTCCAAACTTGACTTATATGCATGGACTCCATTTCTTCTTTCAATACATTTCTCTATGTTTCATGTGCAAGATAAGAGAGCACCTCTTGGACATTTTTAGGTTCAACGTCATCAAGAAAAAAAGACAAGAAAATATCTCCTTTATATATAAAAGCCTCACCTTCAATATCAAAATATCAACCAGGAACACTTTTACGTTCACTATAACGTAAGTGTCCACCTTAGGGAATGTTCAAAGAACTGCTCCCACTTCAATTAAGTGATGGCTGTAAAATTTTTACTCTCTCTATTGACTAATAGAGATCACTTCTTTTATCAGGATCTTCCATCTCAGAGAGATAAAAGTCTTTTTGTAACTCGTCCTTGCTAGATAAACAATCTTCTAAAAAAGTGACGTCTCGTGACTCAATTTCTGAAATATTTCCATCTACTTGTTCACCAATTACCATATATCTTTTAGAGTGTTCAGGATATTTGATAAAGATATACTTTTTCCTATGTATGGGGATCTAATTTTTCATATTTATGAGAAAGGTCATGAACATATACAGCCAACCCCCAAGATCTTAAATGATTAAGTTTAGGTTTCCTACCTGATCATAATTTATGAGGTATAGAAGTAATAAATTTTGAGGGCACTCGATTAAATATATAGGCAGCCATAAGTAAAGCATTTCTCCATAATAAAATGGAAAGATTCGCTTGTGCCATCACTGATCTAACCATTTCTAGAAGGGTTCTATTCATTCTTTTTGCAACATCATTTTGTTATAGAGTATCAGGAATAGTTAATTGCCATAAAATATCTTTCTCATCATATAATTCTCTAAATTGATCAGAAAGATATTCACAGCCTCGATCAGTTCTCAAGACTTTAATAGTGAGGTTTAATTGATTTTCCATCATTGTAAGAAAATGTCTAAAATAATCTAATGATTCTGACTTGTAAGAAATCAAATAAACAACACAGTATCGTAAATAGTCATCAATAAATGTGATAAAATATGAAGCACTATGCCTCATCCTCATATTCATTGATCCACAAATGTCATAATGAATGAGTTGCAATGAAAGTTCAGCTCTAGTACCTTTTCCAAAAAGTTTTCTAGTAGCTTTTCCAATCAAACAATGCTCACATATGAACAAGTTTATATTAGCGAGTTGGTCCAAAAGCACCTCTCTAGCTAATTTAGTTAATCTTTCTTGCCCAATGTGTCCTAATCACATATGCCATATATTTGCATCAATAGAAAAAGAACTACTAGATGCAATTAAAGAAAAGCAACTATTTTTATCAACACAATTGTAATTTATGTCCAGAAACATAAAACCATTTGAAATAAATCAAGATCCATGATATATAGTGCTAGAATAAATAGACAAACAACAACCATGAAGTTAAAGAGTAACCAAGGTCTAGAAGGACTATTACTGAAACTAAATTTTGTTGAATGTTAGAGGCATATAGGATATCATGCAAGATTAAAGTATGTCCACCATGTAGCAATAGTTTGCAAGTGCCAATACCTTTAACCTTAGTTTTTAAATTATTTCTTACATATATCCATCTCATGTCGACTGAAATCCGACAAGACTCTACATATGCTTTATGATCTCAAGTTGTTGTTGATCACTCCTAAGTCTACAATCTACATAGGATAAGAATCAGTCAAAAATAAGCAACTAAAAACGTAAAGATCTGAAGCGAAAGAATCAGGATAAATCTTTTTCGGCTTAGTACACTCCCAAGCGAAATGATCCTTCTTGCGACAATTAAAACAAGTCATCTTGCTTTTGTCCTTCTTACCGTGCTTTGTCTTCTTGCACTGGTCGAAATTTGTCTAATTTTTCTATGATCGAGCCTTTCTATCTATCTTGAAGAACTTACGATCCCTTTTATGCTTAGAGCACAAAGCTCAAACTTTCGATGTTTCAACAATAAATACATCACCGAAGATCTCGCAGCATTAAGGCGCTCGTCCTTTAATTCTAAGTGATGTGCAATGTAATCAAAAGTTATGATATTTTCATTGTGGGTCATATTAATCTTTATATACTCCCAAGAGCTAAATAAAAATCCTATCATAGCTTGAACCTACTGCTCATTAATCAAAATATGACCTGCATTATGAAGCTCCTGAACCATGTTTGACATCTCACGTAAATGCTACCTCATACCCATATTTGGCTACTTTTTGTAAGTATCAAACTTAATAGTTAGCCTCCGAAGTTTGGTTGCAGAAGTATCACCGAACTTTTTCTTAAGTGTAAGCCACATTGTATTAGCCATGAAATACTGTTCAAAATCACACATTATGTCATTTTCCATAGTGCTCAATAATGTTATGCAAGTAGTACTACTTTTTTTTCCAAGCTTCAAATGCTTGTTGGTCATGACAATATTGAACGGTATCGCCAAGCAGTGGTCCAACCATAGTATTGTTTAATGCTTCCAAAGCCTCTTGCTCTTCCAAAATATATTGAACTTTATAGTGCCAAATATCAAAATTTTCATCATTAAGTTTCTCATCCTTATTCAAATCAGCCACAATTTGTTTCGATGCCATTTCAAGTAAACTACATAAAATGTATGTCACAAAATTAATGCTAACATATAATAATGTTGTCACAAATAACAAAATAAGATAACAAAAATTAAATATAAGACGTAAAATCAAAAATTGAGCAATGCCCAAAATTACCATCTACACTACAAATATTTAATACTCATATCTTAGTTTCATTTGTACAAAATTGACAAAATATTCTTATGAAAAAATAGACTCCCACTCAACAAAAATATAGATATAGCACAAGAAAGCAGAGCATATATTAAAAATAAATACAAATATTCATATACATATAACATGCAAAGATATTTACATATATGCAACATGAAAGTTATATCCTAATAAGGAAATTTACATCTATCCATTAGATATTTAAATTTTTTTATGAAATAAAAAAAAAAATTTGCTTTATAATTTTTAGTACTGCTTACATATTCCAGTACATCCCTGATATTTTTTCTTGAGCATTTATGTATTTTGCATGTGACATATTATTATTGAAGGATAAAAGAGTTAATCTCTTTAGTTAAGATAGAAATATTCTGCTCCTTTATTAACTCAATCTCATGCATAACATCTTTTTGTCAATCTTCTAGCTTTAACATCATTTTCAAGAATTTGAAAAGAAGCTAGTAAAGATTAGATTAAGTCTTTGATTGCATATTTCTCTATGATAAGGCTCCATTTTGAAGGCGATCCTTGTAGTGCCCAACGTTGGTTATATATTTTATTCAAATGCGTTCACATAGTATACTTTGGATCCATTTTATAAGTACAAAACCTATCCATATTCTGACGAATTGAAAGATTTTTAGGGCTAGTATATATCATGACCATCTATGCAAAAGTATAAAGAAAAATGCAATTAATAAAATATATATTACAGTCGATAATGCATCTAATTTTATAATGTATGAAAATTATATACAATCAATAATAATGATGATGATGATGATGATGATGATGATATATATGGACATATTTGTATTCATTTTCTTAACTTTGGATGACCCATCAACCATATAAGCTACTACATGCCAGCCATATGGCATCCACATGACATCCATATAGTTATATATGCCATATGATCCTAGAACGAACATGCCCCGTCATTACATAAACACATCATTTCAGAGTCATCTAATATTTTAATAAATTTTAATTAATTTTCATATGGAAGTCTTTGTAGTGCACTGCGCACTGCCATTTGAAACATGTACAGTGCATATAGACACTACAAAGCTATATGGCCATTTAAAACACATGTGGACACTCTTGAGTCGGGCATAATATGTTACAGTGCCATATACTACACATACCAATTCAAGGGCATGATGTGGCATGCACATAACATGCATGCTGTGCACAGTAAGTACGAGCTTCAGTGCCATATGCACGTGATTCTCAAAGTAATTAGCAATGCCCTCTGCTTCAAGAAAGATGCGATGCAGGCCTTCGCCCAAGCCACGCATTTCACTACCCAACTTGGAATGGGCAAGCCAGCCATACATCCCCTCTGCCCCTAAATTCACAACATAATCTATTGAAATGCCCGCCCCCCTTAACTATAGTGGTTTCTTGTCCCATCCAAGGATGTGTGAGGTTGCGCATTCTATAGAATGCAGCCATCCCAACTTTAGTAGTGTCCGATCTCAACCTCACAGAACATCATAGATATATCTATTCAAGGGTCAAAGAAGGGGTTGGCTTGGGAAACATGTGAGGCAAGTACCCTTCTGTAAAATAACCAATGTGAGTAGGTATCAAATTTTTATTAAATAATTTGAAAAATCATCTTTTGTTTGCATTCTCGTCCTTCCAACATCTGTTGGGTTTCGGTGCCTCGAATTCGATCCACAGCGGTGAAGCTCAAGATGGAGAAGCCCACAAGTGCGCAGCTCGCTGGAGCATAGGCCCACGGTGTGCAGGCTTGCAGTGCATGCCCGCACATGAGACGTGCGGTCTTCACGTAGTCCACCATGTGAAGCACGGTCCATGCATCGCTTCACACTATCTATATGCGATCCATGTACTATTTTTTGTGATCAGACAGCTATGGGTGCGTGCAGATGCAATCAAGCAGCTTCGATGTTAGAAAATATGTCCTAAAATCAATCATATGATGATTGAGTTTCTTCTCTATATGAATTATTGATTAATAAAAATTATTTTGGCATTATTCATCATAAAATTACATCTTTCTTATAGAACTCTTATGTTATGATGAAGTCCTTAGAACTATGTTAGTGAATGATAAAAAGAAGATTTATCGTATAGTTCTTAAATATATTCGCGACCAAATGATATGTCATTACAGAACGATGACGGTTATCGAGTGAAGATCATTGTGCACCATATGGGTTGATTATCCTCTTAATCAAAGAGTGTGGTGACACTGGAATGGCATACAGATGAAATGTAGAAGTACATCGTCACTGAACAGATAACTCACCTGTTGAGTATTCTGTTGTCAAGAGCTACTCGTAAAGTATATGGGCGTAAGTGTCCTTCAGACCTGAGATCACCATAGTGACTTATAAGTAACTCACTGTGCCTTGGTACTGGACTATCTAGATTTCTAATGCATTGACAGAAGGTTATTGGGTACAATCAAGTACTTACGAAGTCTGTATGTGGATCAAGATGGGATTGATCCCTCCGGATTATAGGAGTTGAAGCATCGCTGTATTTTAATTTAGTAAAATCTTGATCAGAATAATTCATGAGATAGATTTGAAAGATTGAAATATAATGTGGATGAAACACACCGGTTGATAGTTAATCTGAGATCATCCTAAAGCATTCAGGGTCAAAAAGATGAATTATGCGATAACCATATGTATAGATTCTGAAATATTCTTTTGTGATAATTCGATCTATTCAAATATCGGAAACCATTGCTAAACGATAGCTTCGATTAGTATAGAAATCGATTTGTATACCACCGACTTAGTGTTTGAACCTATGGAGTCACGCACACAAGTCAGACAATGTAGAAAAGTATTGGCCTATGTTTATATGTCTAATTTGAAAGTACTTGACTTGATTGAATATATAGACTAATTTGATTGAGAATTAAATTATGGATCAAATGGGATTGAAGAGTTGACTATGTCTAGCTAGCACTACATATAAGGTTCAGGTTCAATCCCAGAGATAAATAATTTTTGATCTATGATCAAAGAAATCTATAAGAAATTAGATTTAAGTGCTAATTAATTTCAGATTAGATTTAAATTAATTAACTTAATTAGGTTCAAAATTTTAAGTTAGATTGGGTCCTAAAATCTTAAACAGTTTAGGGTTGACAGCCTTTCGAAATTGTTTCGAATCAGCTTTGAATTGGATTCAATTTAAACCATTTTTAGATGAGATCCTTGAAGTCCTATTTTCACTGAAACTTTCTCACTCCTTAGCCAATCAACATCAGATATGGTGCTGGTTGTGGGCTGCCCCACATGGGTGTGGATGTGGATTCAAGGTAGGTATCATATAAGGCGTCAATTCTTTCTCATATAGGAGTTCTTCTTCGATAAGTTGTGGACTGATTCAAAACACATTTGAATTAAGAGTTCTATACTTATTGGGTCATAGGAATCATCTATAAATAGAAAGGATCTCTACTTATGGATGCATAAGAGAGAGCATAGAAATTAGATTGAGAGAAAGAGAGAGAGAGGCATGAGAGCTTGTGGGCATCCCATTCTTGGCGTCTTGCTCCACCTTGCCACCCCCTTTTCCTCTTTGGCATGGGCCCTCCTTTAGGCATCCCCTTACTGGTATGAGGCGTCACACCTAGTGTCTCTTTTTCCTCCCTTGATGGCCTTGTGAAGGTGCATTAATCCTGAGATTCATCCCGTTTTTCTATGTTGTCTAGCGTCCGCGCGAAGTAGAGGGCCTGTAGTTCTAGGCCTATGCAAAGGTTGAATCCAGATTATGAAAATTTGATCCTTATTCTGCTACAATTCAGGTAAAGATTTGATCTTTATTTAGTTAAATATATAAAAAAAATTTAGATGCAACCCTGGTTATCCATGAGAAACAGATTTCTTTTTCTTCAATTGGTATTAGAGCCAGGCTTTGATATATGGATGCATAACTAAAATTTTTTTAATTATTTATAAAATATATATAATTAAAATTTTATGTTGAATATTAAATTTAATTTAAATCTATTTAAATAAAATTTATGATCTGATTTTGATTGGATTATAAGAATCTAATCAATGGTTGGTTAAGGTTTGTTATAAGTTTGCTATAACAAATTTTTATTATTGCAGAATTTTATTGGAATAATAATCTGATTTAAAATTTATTTAAAATTTATTTTAATAAAATTTTAATATTATTATTTTGATTATAAAGTTAGACTTATTACATATCTGAATTGAATCTATTTTGATAGATTTTCAGATATGATTTCTAATAAAATTCAGCACTATATCAAAACAGATTTAATCAGAAATTTAATCCTTACGCGTTCATATTTGTATCTAATTAATTTTTTATATGATATTAGATCTAAAATTGATATTTTATAATTAGTATAAGATATATTTTAGATCTAATATGATATATATAATGTATCAAATCTAATTAAATTAGATAAAAAATATGATTGATGAGATCAAGGATATGTTAATGATAAAAACTGTTTTATCAAAATTGTATGTTGATGTGATTATATATGAAATTAGATTTTAGAACTTAGTAGCCCAGTACTCAGATTGATGAGATCATCAGACCGTCCAGTCATAAGAGATCGAAAAGATCAATCTCTCTCTCTTGCCCATTCGAAGGATTCTCTTATGACATGTAGAGGGTGTCTTTGTGATCTAATTTTATAAAGAAAAAAAGTAAGTAGATTCTTATAAATTATTTTGATCATAAATATATTTAGATTAGAGCTAAAATAATTTATAATTTATTATAATAAGATAAATTTAGTATAAAATTATTTTAGAATCTGAATAGCATGTTATATTAGATGTAATCGGTATTGATCTAAAAATTATCATGATGCATGAGATGTATGAAGTTTTAGATCATACCTATGCATGTTTAATTGTTAAATATATTATAAAAATTAATTTTTATAAGTTGAAATATGTGGTATGCTTTATCTGAAATCCTGATAGAATAGTTCTACAAATTGAAACATATATTTCACATACTTAATTTTGAATTAAGTTTAAACGATCTAGATTTGATAATTGAAGATCATTAAGATACCATATAAAATGATGAGCTATGGGTTAGCATGAATCAGGTCCTTTTAATGGGTTAGACCTAGAGTTAGAAATAAATATGGACCAAATAGAGAAATTGATGAAATCTAATCAAGTGTTGAATTAGATTAGGTCATAATTTTTCTAAATCAATCTCAATAGTTAAAGTTTGATCAACTCTATATTTTTTTGACCTTAATAAATGTACCATGATCATAGCTCTATGGTTGAGTATGAATCTTCTGGTGGATCAAATCGAAACTAATTAACCAGTTGGTGTCTAAGGCAAGTCTGGTAGAATGGATTAAGTGGTTTTTAATTGGGAGCTACTCATCTAGATGCATCTATGGTGAGCTAATGGCACATCCCTTCAATTGATCTCACTTATTTGGCCAATATGGTGGATTGTATTTTGATTAGATCACTAGTTAATTCGAGCAGATCTCTACCGTCAAGATTAATCAGTATGACTGATTTAGGTGTCTTTAGATCAGCTTGTGTTTAATCCTCTACATGACTTAGTGAAGTCAGTGAGAGGATTTACGACTTATAGATCAATCTCTTCTCTGATTCTCAAATTAGTATAAATTAAATCCTCTAAATTATTAGGTCCATAAAATGATACAGTTATGGAAATAACTTGTTCATAACCTTTCATTAAGGTGCGTGATAATGAGTCTAATATTCTAAATAGGTATTGGAGGTGCCACACACCTAATGTCTATTACGTATTGGAATTATCATTCATCATATGACCATCCTGTTGTACCTTCAGATCAATACTCACGTTGGTCAAGCCACACTCGTGCTTGGACATCTGTTTGTTGGATGCACTTGATGCCGTCATGTTAATAGTTGGACCTAACTAAGATTTTCAGTGGAGACACCACATCCTACTGAAGGAATGCCTGGAGCAAAACCTAATTGCTAGAAATTATTTGAAAAAATAATTGATTATGAATCTATCCATGGATGTACTAGGATTGATCGAGCCACACTCGAGCCCAAATGCAGTCTGTGTGGATTCTAGTATATGTTAAAGAATTAGTGTAATTCTTTGAGTTGGAGGTAAAGGCTACCAATTCGTACAAAATAGTGGGAGAACCTTTAGACTAAAGTTCATATCTTTAGAATTAAAAGTAATTCATATACCAATAGATTTTTATTTTCTCTTTTAGTTATGGCCAACACACTTTCCTCCATTCGCTGTTGGACAGCAACAAGCTCACCGAATCCGACTTCGATAGCTGGTATCAAAAGTTGAAGATCATCTTAGAGCACGAAAGGATTCTATACATCTTTACGGATGAGGCACGTGAAAAATCTGCTGCCAACACTTCTCATGCTGCAAGAGATACTTACGTGAAGTACCTCAATGATCGTACGACTGTACGTTATGTAATGAGGGCAACGATGAACAACGAACTTAGTCATAAATTTGAAGATGTGCAGCTAGAGGAGATCATTCAAATAATGAATGAGTCCTTCGGCACCCCTGAGGATGTGAAGAGATACAAAACCTCCTGCGCAGTGTTTAATGCCCGCATGCGAGAGGAGGCTTCAGTCACTAATCATGTATTATACATGATTGAGCAGATTGAACATTTGAGCAAACTTGACTTTCCATTGCATGAACAGTTGGCAAAGATGCTATCTTCAACTCGCTACCAAAATTCTACCTATCCTTTCTCAATCATTACAGGATGACGAAGCCTGCAGTGAACTACCATGGTTTGCTAGGGTTGCTGCAGATTTTTGAGAAGGACGACCAACTCCAAAAGGAGTCAGTGTATATTGTGGGAAGTTCATCTGCAGATCATCGATCTTCTAGGAGAGAAAAGAAAAAGATGCAGAAAACTCATGTCGTCGATCCTAAGCAAAGCAAATCGTCAAAAGTCGATAAGGATCAGGTAGAATGCTTCTTCTGTAAGAAGCTGGATCATTGGAAAAAAAATTATCCTACTTATATAGCGATCTTTGACCCGAACAGGCCTGAGAACAAAAGAAAAAAGCAAATTATTGCTTCGCAAGGTATTTATATGATAACTCCTTAAAATTTTTCTATTTATGATACTACTACCTGAGTATTGGATACCCAAAATCTAATTAATATTTACAATTCATTGCAGAGGCTGCAGATAAGTGAAAAGCTTTGAGAGAACGAGCAGTTTCTGAACGTAAGAGATGGATGTCTTGTTTCAGTTCTGACTTTGAAAACTTTGCAGCTTGTCTTCGAGTCCAATAGTGTCATGTTAGGCGATTGTTATTATTGTCCTTCCTTTCTGATGAATGTCATCTCTGTAGGTCTTTTGGCCAAACTTAATTTTAAGTTTATAATAAAAGATAATTTTTGTGATATTATTATGAATGATACTGCAAATATACGAGGACAATTAAGACATAGAATATACACAATATTACGGTCTGTTGGTGTAATGTACACATCCAAAAAATATTCTAAATTAGATAATGTCTGTGAATCCTACCTTTGGCATTGTAGGCTTGATCATGTAAATAAGAATAGGATCGACAGATTAATCAAAAAGCGTGTCTCTGAAATAGATGATTATGAATCATTACCTATCTGTGAATCCTGTCTACTTGGTTAAGATGACTAAGTTACCTTTTAAAGGAAAAGATGAAAGAGCCAACGATGTCCTAGGTCTAATATATGCTGATGTATGTAGACCTATGAACATATGTGCCAGAGGAGGATACTACTACTTCATTACGTTTACAGATGATCTATTGAGGTATGGGTATATCTATCTTATGAAGCATAAATCAGAATCATTTGAAATGTTCAAACGATTTCGTACTGAATTAGAGAAATAGATTGAGAAGAGTATTAAGACCCTTCAGTCAGATCGAGAAGGTGAATACCTCATCAATAACTTTTTAACATATTTAGAAGAAAATAAAATTTTTTCATAGTGGACCCCTCCTGAAACACCACAACATAACGAGGTGTCAGAAAAAAAGAATCGAACCTTATTAGACATGGTCGATCCATGATGGGTTTTGCAAGTCTGTCAATCTTCGTTTGGAGATATACTCTCAAAACTACCTGCTACATTCTAAATAAGGTACTGAGCAAGTTTGTCGATAAAACTCTATATGAGATATGGACTGGACATAAGCTGGTGCTCTCACACCTTATGGTCTGGGGGTGTCTAGCTTATATCAAGCATTTAAAGACAAATAAACTTGGACTTAAGTCTAATAAATACTTGTTCGTATGGTACCCAAAAGAAACCAAAGGAAACTACTTCTACCTCGCTGCAGAACAAAAGGTATTTGTCAGCAGCAGGATAGTCTTTTTGAAAAAGAAGTTCCTTAGAGAAAGAGCTAATATCTGTAAAATTAAACTTGATGAAGTTCAAGAAGTAGAAGGACCGATACACATAGAATTGAATTTGATTGGAGAATCGAATCTAGAGCCAGTAGAGGCATCATTAAGGAGATCTGGTAGAATATCGCATCAGCTTGATAGATACTATAGTTTCTTGGTCTAAGATGGTGACCCCATCGAACTTGATGAGAGCGATGAGGATCCGATTACCTATATGGAAGCCATGCAAAGGTCCGACTCTCAGAAATAGCTTGAGGCCATGAAATTCGAGATGGAGTCCATGGAGATCAATAGTGTATGGATACTAGTTGATTTATCTGAAGAGATAAAATCCATAGGATGCAAATAAATTTTTAAAAGAAAAAGAGAAGCAAACAGGAAGGTAGAGACCTATAAAGCCCACCTAGTTGTCAAGAGTTACAGTCAGCATTATGGTATTGACTATGATGGGATGTTCTCTCCTGTGGCAATGCTCAAGTTCATCCAGATTATGCCTGCTATATCTGTACACTTAAATTATGAAATCTGATAAATGGATGTCAAAACCATTTTTCTTAACAGAGAGCTAGAAGAAGAGGTATATATGATACAGTCTAAAGGGTTCATAGCCATAGACGAGTCAAAAATATGCAAGCTAAATAGATCTATTTATAGACTTAAGCAGGCGTTTAGGAGTTGAAACATGCATTTTAATAAGATGATTAAAATGTATGACTTTATTAAGAATGAAGAAGAGCCTTGCATCTACAAGTGGGCTATCGATTTTGTAGTCATCTTCTTTGTACTGTATATGGATGACATATTGTTAGTAAGAAATGACATCCCGACTTTGCAAAGCGTGAGTTGTAGTTATTATCACAGTTCTCCATGAAGGACTTGAGAGAAGCATCCTACATTCTAGGATTGAAGATCTATAGGGATAAATCTAGAAGGTTGCTTGGATTGTCCCAATCCACATACATTGATATCATGTTGAAGCAATTCAACATAAAAAATTTCAAGAAAAGCTATCTTCTGATAGGCCATGGAATTACTCTCTCCAAGAAAGATTGTCCGATAACCCCTGAGGAGAGAGAGCGTATGAGAGAATACCATAAGCTTCGATCGTGGAATCTATTATGTATGCCATGATGTATACGAGGCTAGATATGACCTATTCACTAGGGGTGTGAGTAGATACCAGTCTGATCTGGATAAAAACTATTGGAAGGTTATGAAGGTAATCTTTAAGTATTTGAGAAATATTAAAGACTAATGGCTTATCTATGGAGATACTGATCTAAAACTTGTGGGATATACTGATTTCAGTTTTCTGTCGGATTGTGATGACAGCAGAAGTGTGTCGGGCTACATATTTACCTTGAATGGAGGAGCTGTTTGCTGGAAGAGTTTCAAGCAACATATTATGACCGATTCTATATGTGAAGTGGAATACAATACTGCATCAGATGCTGTAAAAGAAATGATGTGGTTGCAAAAATTTATCACCGAGCTAAAAATTATACCTTCTATTGATGACCCTGTCCTGCTGTATTATGATAGATCTGGTGCCATAGCTCAGACGAAAGAACCAAAGTTACACCAGCGTACCAAGCATATTCTGCATCGCTATCACCTAGTATAAGAGATCATGTATCGAGGTGATGTCGAGCTTCAGAAGATTGACGAAAAGTAGAACCTAGCCGACCCCTTCACTAAAGCTCTCAAGATCAAGAAGTTCGATGATTTCAAATGAAAGATGAGTATAAGATACTGTCCCGATTGACTTTAGTCCAAGTTGGAGTTATTGAAAAATGTATCCTAAAATTAATCGTATGATGATTGAGTTCCTTCTATATATGAATTATTGATTGATAAAAGTTATTTTGGTATTATTTATCACAAAATTGCATTTTTCTTATAAAACTTTTGTATTGTGATGAAGTCCTTAGAACTATGTTAGTGAACGATAAAGAGAGAATTTATCGTATAGTTCTTAAATATATTCCCGACCAAATGTTACATCATTACAGAATGATGACATTTATCGAATGGAGGTTATTGTGTGACATATGGGTTGGTTGTCCTCTTAATTAAAGAGTGTGGTGACACTGGTATGGCATACAGATGAGATGTAGGAGTACATCATCACTGAATAGGTGACTCATCTGCTGAGCATTCTACTGTCAAGAGCTACTCGCAAAGCGTACGAATGTGTCTCTCAGACCTGAGATCACCATAGTGACTTACAAGCAACTCACTGTACTTTGGTATCGGACTATCTAGATTTTTAATACAGTGACAGAAGGTTACTAGGTACAGTCAAGTACTTACGAAGTCTGTATGTAGATCAAGATGGGATTGACCCCTCCATATTATAAGAGTTCATATATCACTGTATTTCAATTTAATAAAATCTTGATCCGAATAATCTATGAGATAGATTTGAAAGGTTGAAATATAATGTGAATGAAACACTCTGGGTTGACGGTTAACCTAAGATCATTCTAAAGCATTCAAGATTAAAAAAATAAATTATACGGTAACTATATGTATAGGTTCTAAAATATTTTTTTGTGATAATTTGACTTATCCGGATGTCAGAAACTATTGCTAGATGGTAGCTTTGATTAGTACAGGAATCGATTCCTATGCTACCAGCTTAGTGTTTGAATCTATGGAGTCACGCACACAAATCAGACAAGATAGAAAAGTATTGGCCTATATTTATATGTCTAATTTGAAAGTACTTAACTTGATTGAATATATAGACTAACTTAATTGAGAATTAAGTTATAAATCAAATGGGATTGAAGAGTTGACTATATCTAGCTAGCACTACACATGAGGTTTAGGTTCAATCCCAAGGATGAACAGTTTTTGATCTATGATTCAAGAAGCCTACAAGAGATTGGATTTAAGTGTTAATTAATTTTAGATTAGATATAAATTAATTAAGCTTAATTGGGTTCAAAATTTTAAGTTAGACTTGATTCTAAAGTCCTAAACAGTTTAGGATTGACAGTCTTTCGAAATTATTTCGAATCAGCTTCAAATTGGATTCGATTTGAACCATTTTTAGATAAGATTCTTGGAGTCCTATTTTCACTGAAACTTTCTTACTCCTTGGCTGACTAGCACCTAGTATGGTGTTGGTAGTGGGCCGTCCCACATAGGTGTGGGCGTGGGTGCAAAGTAGGCACCATATAAGGTGCCAATCCTTTCTCACGTAGAAGTTCTTCTTTAATAAGTTATGGACTGATTCAAAGTATGTTTGAATTAGGAGTCATATACTTATTGGATCATAGGAATCATCTATAAATAAAAAGAGTCTCTACTTATGGATGCATAAGAGAGAGTATAGAAATCAGATTGAGAGAGAGAGAGAGAGGCGTGAGAGCTTGTGGGCATCCCATCCTTAGCGTGTTGCTCTACCTTGCTGCCCCCTTCTCCTCTTTAGCATGGGCCCTCCTTTGGGTGTCCTCTTGCTGGTGTGAGGTGTCACACCTAGTGTCTCTCTTTCCTTCCTTGGTGGCCTTGTGAAGGTGCATCAATCCTGAGATTCATCCCACTTTTCTATGTTGCCTGGCGTACGCGCGAAATAGAAGGCCTGCAGTTCTAAACATATGCAAAGATTGAATCCAAATTCTAGAGTTTTGATCCCTTTTTCGCTGCAATTTGGGTATAGATTTGATCTTTATTTCGTTAAATATATAGAATTTTTTTTAAATGCAACTTTGGTTATCCGCGAAAAATAAGTTTCTTTCCCTTCATATGGATGGTTCTGGAGTCCTAACAAGGGTCATATACGCAGCTTGGATGCGATGAGGACACATTTTTAATGCTTTTAAAGGGGCCTGACGGCTTGTGAAGCTCAGAGCAACTGAGGATCTTGGGATAGCGGCCAAAGTCTCGGGAGTAGTGGCTCATAGCTGTTGAGAGAGAGGGGGGCCTTCGAGAGAGTTGATTGAGAGCCTTTTATAAGGATTTTAGCTTCTTATTAAGAAAGAGATTGATGTATAAGAGTTGAGAGGAAGTGATCTCCTGTTATATTTATTTTTTCTCATAGTAAAGTTTGTATATTCCATAAAGATAAGTCTTATGTTGATCGACGTTATTTTTGATTTTATTCTTTGTGCTTCTTTCTTTTTTCTTTCTCTTATGGTATCGACATCGTTATCGATGTTGAGATCTTGGGCGAAGATCCTATTCCACACTCGTAAGGAATTCTTCCAACAAGTGGAATCAGAGCATATATCTAGATTGTGGCGGTGTTAATCAAAGTTGGAGAAGATAGAGAAGACAGGCTCAATCAAGATAGAGATCAATCGGTTTGATAGAAAGAGTAATTTTTCTCTATGACAAGCGAGGGTGAAGAATGTACTCATCCAACAAGGATGATTGATATTTTCTTTTATGAAAAGAAGCTGACTACCATGGAGAAGAAGAGTTGGAAGTAGCTCTAGACACAAGTGGTGAGTACGATCCGCTTATACTTGATAGATGATGTAGTGATCTATATGTTTAGCGAGATTTTTTCGATGATGATATGGACGAAGCTCGAGAAGATGTATATGGCAAAGACACTCATTAACACTCTATTCTTCTGAAAGTAGTTATACAAACTATGGATGAGCGAGGGATAGAGCATGTAGAAGTATCTCAGTAACTTTCAAAAGATCTTCACTGATCTCCTCAACGTTGGTGAGAAGATTAAGGAGAAAATTAGAACATTGGTGTTGCTTTTGTTGCTTCCCCCTTCATTTGAATCTTTGGTGACTGCTCTTTTTATAGAAAAAAGTACCATCAAGATGAAGGAGATCACTTCCGTATTTCTCCAGAATGAGATTCTCGGATAAGAAAATCGAACTTTGAGTTTAGATAGCAACTCAACTTTGGTGGTGACTAGAAGTGGTGGTGGTAGAGGATGAAGTGATAGAGGATCATAAGATAAGCGATCTACATCCAAGTCAAGAGACTTCAGCAAGATCAGATGCTATCGATGTGATGAGTTGGGACATCGAATCAGAGATTGTCTACAGCTCAGAAATTGGATGAAGGCTACTACAGCAGCGGTCCAAAGTAGCAACACTAAAAAATACGGTGATATTCTTCTAGTTTCAGATGAGGTATCTACTTCTTCCTTTCAATAGATTTTAGATTTGACATGTTCACATCATGTTTGTTGCATAGAGGAGCTGTTTGACTCCCTAAAGAGTAGTGAGGATACTATTCATTTGTCAGATGGATCAAGCTGTGTGATCAAGGCCATTAGAATAGTCAGCTTGCGACACATAATGGAGCAGTGAGAAAATTGAGTGAGATCCGATACATACCCAGTTTTATGAGTAATCTGATTTTACTGAGTAGATTGGATTCAAGCACCTACAGATAAAGAGCTGATGATGAAATTCTATAGGTTATGCATGGCAGTAGGATTGTTATGAAGGAAAAGAAGTATAGAGGGTACAACCTCTTAGTAGGGAGCTTAATGCGAGATAGAGCTTCCAGTGCTAATGAGAGCTTAGTATGAGATAGAGCTACAGATACAGATGGATTGGGTACGAGATGAAAGACTCAAGATGATCACAGATGACATCATAGGGTGAAGTTTTTATTGCTGCAGGAGGCTATCTCGAGCAGATCTCAAATCAGACAGGTCATAGCATATGATGGAGATGAGATCGAGCGGTCTGATTCGACTTTCATATTTATCCATCTATGAGTAGCTAGTTATTTGCCCCAAGACATGGGGACGAGATTATCCAAAAGCTCTCAAAATTATGTGAAGGATGAATGTCAAGTCGAGGTGGAGGTTATTGGATTTTGGCGCCTTGAATTCGACCCATAGCAGTGAGGCCCAAGAGGAGAAGTCCACAGGTGTGTGGCTCGCAGCACATAGCCCACAGGCGCACAAGCCCGCGGCATACACCCACGCACGAGATGCGCAGTCTTCATGCGGTCCACCACATGAGTCATGGTCCACGCACCGCTTCATGTGGTTTACGCATGATCCAAATGCTATTTTGTATGATCAGATTGCTGCAGATACGTGCGAACGCAATCAGGTGACTGCATATGATTCTAGAGTCCTAACAGGGGTCATATACGCATCTTGGATGCAATTAGGACATATTTTTAGTATTTTTAAAGAGGCCTAACGACCTGTGGAGTTGATAGTGGCTAAGGATCTTGGGGCAGTGGCCAGAGTCTCAAGTATAGCGGTTTATAGCGGCTCACAGAGAGAGAGGGCCTTCTAGAGAGTTGATTGAGAGCCTTTTGTAAGGGTTTTAGCTTCTTATTAAGAGAGAGAGATTGATGTATAAGAGTTGAGAGGATGAGATCTCCTCTTGTATTTATTTTTTCTTATAGTGAAGTTGGCATGCCGCATGGAGATAAACCTTATGCTGATCCATGTTATTTTTTATTTTATCCTTTATACTTCTTTCTTCTTTTTTTTCTTGTAGTACCAACATCATCATCGATGTTGAGATCTTAGGTGGAGATTCGTATTCCGCACTTGTGAGAGATCCTTCCAACACTATCTACCATATAACTTATGCACAATCCACAGAAATTAAATAATGCCCATAAATATAGTTCAAAAAAAAAATTTGATAGATTACTGCTTAGTAATCTACGTTATCAAGAAGAATAAATAATGGATAATTACTACCATGATCTTTAAATAAAATTAAATGGTGATCATCTTCTTAATATGATTTGCATTATCAATAGTAATTATTCATGGATAAATAAATTGATCATCAGATAAAGATATTTATATAAAATCTAGCTCTGATATCAATATAGATTTGAAATAAGAAAAGTACGATATAGAGGTACTTACATTTCAAGATTTGATAATATCTTACATTCATAGGTCACTTTGTAATCATTTTTGAAGAATATAGGATTATCCACATATCAGAAGCCAACAAACAAGATCTTGGCAAGAGATAATGGAGATAGCTTTTTCCTTTCAATTGAAAGACAAACTCTATCGTACTCAACGTTTATCCAACGGATGAGAAATATATCATGAAAAAGAAAAAAAAAATATAACCATCTTATTTTTTTTAAAATTTAAATAAATAGTTTCAACTATTTGAAATCATCCTTCTCTTTTCACTAATGAAATTTGACTGGGGCCACTCATCATGGGCACCCACTTTGAACTGGCACGTCCAACATAAAAGTAGGGGACAACCAAGCAGGGATGAAAACCCAAACCACAGCCACATAGATTCTGATTGGGGGGAGCAGTTGGGGCAGCAAGTAGGCAATGAGGATGACCACAATGTGAGCATGCAGTCAATGTTGCTTGGGAAGCAAGAGGCTTGGGTTAAGTTGGCAGAGCTGAGAGCAGTGGTGGCATCAATGAGGATAAGGATGCCGACATTGATGCCACTGAGGTTATGGAGCTTGTGCTAGCTGGTGAGGTAGGGTTGCTAGTGATTAGGATTTGTGATAACTAAAGGAGAAGGCCAAGTCATAGTGGGTGTTGCGGTGGAGAGAGGCTAGAGAGGAGGTGAAGGTCGTGGCTGTTAGAGATAGCAGAAGTATGGCAGGGTTGGTATATTGGACAAGAAAAATTAAGAGACTATAAAAAAAAATTTATTGGCTCAAATATCACTTCATTCTCATTCCAACATGACTTCTTGTGTACACACACATATATATAGGCTTGAGAAATTTTCTGAGCTACACATATCACCACACATGAACATATGACTCTTCAAATTTGGATAAATAGTTTTAATCTGAGAAATTCTCTTGAAAAGATTCATAAGATAATTAATTTTCTTCGGAAGACTCACAACATTTATTCTCCTAGTCCCAATCCTCTTGGGAAGACACAACATTAATTCTCCTTTGACTTTTAAAACAAGAAATCTTGAAAATATACAAATTTAACTCTTTGACAATCCTCTGACTCTAGAAAATATCATACTCATACTCTAAGATTCATGCATAAATATTAAGTTTAGCTATTTCCAAAACTCCTCTTTTAAACTTAATTGTGTTCCATCTTTCATTCCAAGAACATTCTTGAACTTGTGAAAAGGATCCGCCATAAGTGGCTTAGTGAAAATATTGACAACTTGATCATAAGTCTTCACATAAGTTAATATTCTTCTCCTTTATATGCTCTTTTATAAAATAAAAATAGATGTTGACATGCCTGCTCTTTTCATAATAGATCGGATTCTTTGTTAATGTCATTACTGACTTGCTATCGATATATATCTTTGTGGCATCAGTTTGAGAGAAATAGATATCTTGCAACAATCTTCTAAACTATATAGCATGACAAATACATGAAGATGCCACAACATATTCTACTTCATAAGTAGAAAAAGTCACAATAGTTTGCTTCTTAGAAAGCCAAGTAAATATCGTATAACCTATGTAGAAAATAAGTCTGATTGTATTTTTTCCAAGCACTATCTGAATAATTAGAAAGCTGAAAAATCATAAGAAGAAGAATACAACAATTCATGAGATATAGTAACTCGAATATAATAAAAAATTCTTTTTACGGACTTCCAATGTGTAAACTTTGATTCCTCTCTTCTTCTTCCTTCTCTTTAATGAAATAATTCTTTATTTGATTGCTAACTCCACATGCTATTTTCATGGAACTTCACATCTTTGCTCACATGAATTTTTTTAGCTTTTGGATCAAAGAGGTTGTAGGCTTAAATCAAGCATCATAGTCGATGAAAATAAACTTTTCACTCTTATCTTCAAGTTTCATTTTTCTTTGATCAGGGATACGAGCATAGACGATACTCCTAAAAATATTCAAGTAAAAGATACTAGGTCATTTTTCACTCCATGCCTCTTATGGAGTTATGTCTTCTAAGCTTTTTGTAGAACATCGATTGAGCAAGTAGAGTGCATAGTTTATGGCCTCCATCCAAAATTTCTTCGGCATGTCCTTCGTCTTCAGCATACTTCAAACTATATCAAGAATGATCTGATTCTCTCTCTCTGCCATGCCATTTTATTGGAGGAATAGGGTGCTGTTAATAATCGTTAGATGTCATGCTCCTCATAAAAGTATTCAAACTCTTTGAATGTGAATTCGCCTCCATGATCGAATCGCAAATCCTTAATGTAATAGCCACATTCTTTTTCCACCATTATTTTGAACTTCTTGAATGTAGAAAATTCTTGAAACTTTTTCTTCAAAAAATACACCTAAGTATTTCTACTAAAATTATCAATAATGGGGCTCTCCAAAGAATGTTGGAGGTATTGGCCCGTATATATCGGTGTGGATCAGTTTAAGTGGCTTCTTTAAATAATAGAAAGCTTCTTTGAAAAAACTATTCTTTAATTAGTTACTAAAAATACATCCTTTATAAAATTATTTTAGAAAATTAATATGCGATAAGCCTTCACCATCTTCTTGCTTGATAGTGCTTGAGGCCACCAAAGTGAAGATAGCCGAACCTCAAGTGTCAAAGCCATGAGCTGTCCTTCATAATTATATTCAAACATTTAGTATTGACATATTTGATGTTAAGTATGAACATTCTATTTTTTATTATTTGAACATGGATCATGAAATTATTTTTTTGATCTCTCAAAAATAGACTTTTATTTCTCATATGCACAACATATTCTTTCTCCAAAAATTGCCCCAAGCTCAAATATTGTTCATCTCTGGTATGTAATAAACATTATAGATAGATTTATGATTTTTATCTTTTAATTGAATAAGGATTTTGTCTTTACCCTTCATATCTACTTTGCAGGAGTTACCAAAAGATATATGCCCATTCACCGATTCATCTAATTCCACGAATATGTTCTTATAGCCACATATGTGATTGCTAGAGCATCCAAGTACAACATATTTTGCTCGTCAGTGTCATCTTCTTTGCAAGCTGGTAATAAGATATCATCATCATCTTTTTATTTTTTCTTTGCATAATGAGCCTTCTCTTCAACTTGATTAGCATCATTATACCAATAATTCAAAGTATAATGATCAAGTTTGTTACAAATAAAATAACAAACTTTAGAATTGTCATACCTTCAACTTCTAGATAAGCATCCTTGTCTATGCCCTTCTATTGGACTTTGACTTACCTCCACTTTGTTATTGTAGCCTCTATATCCATGGCCTCTGTGTAGGCCACGACCTTATTCTCGACCTCTTTAACTCTTTTCATTCTTGAAGTCTTCTTTTTCCTCCTTCAGAGTAAACTTAGACTGAAGAGCTTACTCCAAAGGTTCTTACTTCTTCTTGTCAAGTATTTGTTCATGGGCTTGTAAGGAACCTATGAGTTCATTAATTGTGATGACTTCTAAGTTCTTTGATTCTTCGATAGCAACTATAATGTAGTCAAATTTGGCATTTAACGAGTATAGGATTTTTTCTACTACTTGTGTATTACTCAAGGTCTCACTGTTTCTTCTAAATTGATTGATGATGGTCAAAATTCTTGTCAAGAAATCTGAGATAGATTCGAACTCCTTCATTTGTAGGGCTTCAAATTTGCCTCTAAGAGTTCGAAGATGAATTTTTTTCACTTTCTCAACTTTTTTATATGTATTTTAGAAAATTTTCTATGCTTCTTTGGAGATGGTGGCCACCGCAATCTTCTCAAAAATCGATTCATTTTTAGCTTGATAGATAAAGTAGAGAGCCTTCTTATTTTTCTTTCTCTTGTCCTGTAGAACCTCTCTTTATTGCACCGTGAGAATATTTCTATCTCCAACATCTTCGTAGCCTCTTTCGACTATGTCCCAAATATCTTGTGATCTAAGCAACACCTTCATTTGAACATTCTATTTCTCATATTTGATGTTGATAAGATGAGGAAAAAGTAATTGTGAAAGTCCCTTACATTAGTCATGGCTTTTATACCACTTTATTAAAGATAGCAAAAGTATAGCAGGATTGATATATTGGACAAAAAAAATTAAGAGATCATAAAAGAAGATTTATTGACTTAAATATTACTTAATTCTCATTTTCAAATGATTTTTTATGCATATATATATATATATATATATATATATATATATATATATATATATATATATATATATATATATATATATATATATATATATATATATATATATATATATATATATATATATGAGAGACTTTTTAAGCCATACATATCACCATAAATGAACATATGACTCTTCAAACTTGGATGGATTGTTCCAATATAAGAATTAATTCTCTTGGAAAGCCACATCATTAATTAATTCTCTTGGGAAGATACAACATTAATTTTCTTTTAACTCTTGAAAACATACAAATTTGACAGTTTGACTATCTTTTGACTCTAGAAAATATCATATTTAGATTCTAAAATTTATGCACAATTAAGTTTAGCTACTTCCAATAGTGATAGCATAGGAGGAGGAGCTCTTTAGGTTGGGGTTTTGTGGGGTGGGGGGAGGGGTGGGGTTGTTGGAGTTGGAGTGTGAATTAGTAGGCCATAACTAACACATGCAGAGTTAAAGTGAAAAGGAGGGGATGGTGGGGGGGGGGGGTAAGTTGGCATGCCAATTGGTAGGCTAGGACTAATACATGAAGAATGAGTGCGAAAAAGCTAACCTATGCAGAGAATGGGATGGTCGCCTATAAGATTAAGAATGGGAGAGGAAGAGGGTTGAGGGGAGAAGAAGAAGAACAATAATGGTAGGGCCATGGATCGAACATGGGTCATGGATGAGATGACCCCACTCTCTCTCTCCCCTTCCCCCCACCCCCTCCCCACCTGTTGTTTATTTTTATTTTTGGCCTTGTGCTAGAGCCTAATTAAGTTTCAGCTTAGGCTTGGGTTAAGCTCGGATCTAAAATTTTAAAATTTTAAGGCCCAAGCCTAGTCTCAATCTCAACAATAAAAAAAAGAGATCGAGCTTTGGTAGTAGCACAGTCCAACTTGATTTTGCCCATCTATAGCTCCATGTATAAATGAGTCGAGCTAGGCTATGCTTGAGATCAACTCGAAAAATATGAAGGACTAACACGAGCTCAAGAAAAGCTAAGAAACTCCTTGCTCAAGCGGCTCACCCTACTTCAGCCAGCTCACCCCTACTTGAGCCAACTCAAGCGGCTCATTCAAGCTCAAAATAAAAGAGAGAGGGTTTCTACTTTCTGAAGAGCAATGATGGAAGAGGAGAAAGGAGATACAATAAGTTTGGTTGTATATGCCAGTATTTGATTTGTATCCAATTTGGTTTCGATCCTGGGCCCTACTCGCCGTGCTAAAGGGAACATTTCATAGGTTGAGCTTTCTTTCTTATTTTTCTTTGAGAAGTTGATAAGCACTACTGATTAGTTTGTATTGTACAAGCTTCCATTGGTTATTTGGTATCAAAATATTATGTAGAAAGAGTTTCAATATGGCAACTGTGTTTATTGCACCATGTCATGTGGGAATATAGAAACATATAATACCTTATGTATTATTGTCATATGGCAACTTATAACTTGTAGCTTCTGTAGCTCAAATCTATCTTAATGGACATTCTTAAATAATAATAAAAAAAATTTCTTAAAAAGTGAAAAAAGTTAAGTTGGGAGTAGCTCATATCATACATAATTACAAAATATTGTATGTCAGGATATTTCTTTGATCGATCAAATTTCCTTGCAAATTTGAGTTTTCAATGGGAGTAGGTGGTGCAATGGGGTTCTTTCCTTGGATAAGGTTTTGCTATTTTACTCCAAAATTGATCGACAACTATATTTCTTCATGAACCAATAGTTATATACAAAGTCTAAAGGCATTGAATGATTCGAATTTGAGTTTTTTTGGGTATAAATTATTGGAGCTTAGGCAGGTTTGCCTGTTTTAGCTTGTTTGTGCTCTCAATGCTATGAACTTTTGTTCGATTAGGTCCAATCCTTTTTTTGATGCACTTATACGAGTACTGATCCATATGATTGTGCTCTCAATGCTATAAACTTTTGTTCGGCTAGGTCCAACCCTTTTTTCGGTGCGCTTATACGAGTACTGATCCATATGATTATGCTTGCTGGTTTTTTCCTTTATAGAAAAAAAGCCCAAAAAAGAAACAAAGAAAGAAGATTGAAATGCTCTAAAGATCTATTTTTTTTTCCACCAATAATTTTCATTCTTTTTTATTAGAATCCAAAATTAAATATACTAACTCCACCTCAAGATTGATATCAATGAAGAAAAATTAGTTCCAAAGGCAATTTAATTAAGTATCAATGAAGAGAAGTAGATTTCTTGATGGGCTGGTCTTGATGCATGTGCTTTAATATACTAGATTTCCTATCTCTTTGTAGAATATATTTCGTTGGGCTATGGAATGATAATGGAAACTAGTTAGTTACTTGGTTGGTAGGAGTCCCATTCCTATTTCAATTCCAAGGTAATGCTCCAATTCTTCCATTTCGATTCTAGAAGAGATTGGAAATATCTCAACCTCTTGAAATCCAAGACTCTTCCTTGATATTTAAATTTGAATATTCCATTCAAACTTCAATCATGAACCAAACATATCCGAAAATATAGCCATTTTGATTTTCATTTCAAGAATTGTGATTTCGATTCCGATTCAGATTGCAAAACAAACGCATACTAGATTATAACCCCATGCAATGCATGGTATGCAATTTTTTAAAATATTTTATTTTATTTATCTATTTATTATGTTTATTTTATATATATTTTAAAAATAATTAAAATAATAAAAAAATATATATTATGCATAGCATGGATTACAAGCTATCGGATAAATCTTATAAAGATCCAATGATCCTGATTCCATAAAGCCCCATTCTAAACATCTTATTTTTTTATTATTTTATCTTTAATCATTTTTAAATCCTTCCATCTCTTCATCTCCTTTGATCCTCTCCTCTCACATCCTCAAACTCTTTCAATAGTAGAGTTGACAATGTTGGATTACCATATCTCCCTCTCCAGTGAGATAATTAGCTTCGGGCCCATATAGCGAACAACAATCTCATCATTAAACATCAATTTTAGTTTGATCGGCTCCTAATTTCTTTTTCGTATTGCACTTTTTTTTGTAGATCTTTTGATCTAGATATGTGTCAAATGAAAAAAAAAAAATATTTCGACCGCTCCAAGCCTCCCATCCGATTGAGACTCTCGAGAATGGAAAAAGAAAGGAAATACCCAACACAAAACACCAGCCATTGTTTAAGCTTCCTTGTTCGATCACTCCAAGCTGGTCACAGTGCCACCTAGTTGGGGCTCTTAAGGATGGAAAAAGAAAGGACATACCCAACACAAAACACCAGTCATCATCTCTGCCTGAGTGCTTTTTGTCTCGGGAAGGAAGGCAGAAAAATAGAACAAATGTAGGCAGAAAAGTAAAACAACTATAGATAGAAAAATAACCTAGATCCAACATTTTATCTAGCCAAAATTAAATTTAACTCTAAATCTTAAAACAATTCAGAAGCAAGAATAGAAGTACAGATATCCAACAAAACTTGCCCAGCATTGAAAATAATTGGCGGCAGCAAATATATGAAGAATAGGTCTTCACTGAAGACTAAGAGATGCGAACTCTTTCCTTTAGTAGTGAGAAGAATAACCACTCCAGTGCACGAACCCTGACATCAAACCAACGCCCAATCAAAGTCAGTTGTAGCAATAAAAATGAAAAGGAGTTCATCTTTAACCTAAAGAACTCACCATGATCGATTCTCCTCCAATAAGTGGCCAATCACAATATACGCACAGAGCAACACGACAAACAGATTGATCGACACCATCGATATGTGATCAGTTGCTGAGAGAACCCCCATTTTGATCAGCACCGACCCAAATCCATCGCCATGGCCCTCCCAACACTTCAAAAAAATAATAACAAAATCTAAACTTTGCGCCAATCATGATAAAGAGGAGATCCAGTACCCTACGTCTTCAAGGAGTCCATTTCTCGTTACCTCTTTCTCGGCTTACGAATGCGACGCTTGTGGTCGAATAGTGGATGGATTTTTACGGCAGAGCTCTCCTTGAGTTTGGATTCGATTCAGGAATTTGACAGAATTGTAGAAAAGCTTGAGGCATTGGGAGCTCGGGGAGGGATTTTGATGGCACAAGCTTGAGATCTTTTTAAGCATAAAAAAGATGAAATGAAAAGGATGCAGTTTTTAAGCACCTAACTCTCTCCATATTTGTCAATTCCTCCATCATTGCCTTCATCTTCTCGCTCTCTTGCAACAAAAGACACTCTCCGATCTGCATGCTTTTCTTCATTGATGGCCTCCCCGATGCCCTCCGCCTCCTTGGTGCTTTCGTTGGCCACTGCAAACACCAACAGGAACCTAAGAAACCCCTCCGATTTACATGCTTTTCCTTCGTCCACAGGTCTCCGATAAGAAATCTCTTTGATCTGTGTGCTCTTTTTCACTATAGATCTTCGTTGACTTTTTCGATTTTTTGATATTTTTTTTTCGATTTTTTCTCTATATTTTATATGGTAGATAGAGGCATCCGCATTGCTCCACGCGATGGAGAATTTTTCATTGAAAAATTTCTGTTTTAATAGATATATATATATATATTTATTAAATATATTAGATATATTAGATCAGATGTAATTCCAGTTGAGGTAAGAAGCGAGCTCAAACCCTCCGGCCTTTGAACAGACCGCATCTAACCAGCATTGCTCCGTAGGCCCCAACCTTCATCCTCCCCGACCAATCGTGATCACCAACTATGACCGGTTCTGACCTAGGGCCCGCACTCCATCCTTAAAACTGTCCCCCCGGCTCTGGCTCCATTTGGTCGTAATGGTCGGCCAAGACGGGTCTGGCTTGATTTTTTTCGAGTCAGAAAGCCTGGAATCGGGTCCTAGGGCTAGCTCAAGCTCATAATTTTAGGTAGGAGATTAAGACGCTAGGCTGAACCCTGCACGGTCGCTATATAGGTATTCTATACCTACAAAGTGCATGCTAAACGCGCCCTTCGTTCTCTCCTCGCCCGTCGCGCGCGCTCTAGAAGCTCGAGAAACCCTAGATCCCTTCGCAGCGATCGAAACCCAGATCGATCCTAAGGTGCGCTCCTCTAATCATCTGAGCTTATAGGGTTTACTTAGCCGACTCGATTACGCTAGTTTTTGTTGTAGATAATGCCCCTTTTTGTTTCCTGTTATTGATCGTCCCGACGTCACGCGATATAGCCAGAAACCATAGAATTGTCGGGGGGTTTTTACTAGGATGTCTTTTCCTTTGTTTGTGGAGCTCTAAAGATCCAACCTTGCTCATCTTGCTTCTTGGGTTTCTAGAATCTGATGAGAAGATGGGATCGTCTCAGAAGAAGATCCCTTTCCACAGACACAGGGAAGCAGAGGAGGCCAGGAAGAAGGTAAGAAAAGCTCGGTCTCCTTTGTTTTCTTGATTTTGGACTCCGGTCCGAGCTATTTGATTAATTCTTTATTTTAAAATATTTCGAATGGTGGAATTTCAAGAGGGAGGAGGATGAAGCTGCTCGTGTCTATGCTGAGTTTCTGGAGTCTTTTAATGCCGACAGCACTCCTGGGTCAAAGGCTTTTGTTAGAGGAGGAGTTATCGATCCAAATGAGAAGCTGAAGGCCGATTCAGAAGGTTAGTATTATGCAGTGATGATACACTCGCTTACTTGAGCTCTACCTTTTAGTTTCTCGCAATGGATGCATGAATGTTCTTTTTTATTACATGAGCGCATTAATAAGAAGATGGGCCTTTTTATTCATTCGGCAATGACAGGTGGAAAGTCCAAAGATGGGGCATCTGTTCCAAAGAAGGGAAGTAGGTAAATAAATGTATTTTGATTCTTAAGAGAGGAATCTTGGTGGTAGCCATATTCCGTGCTTAGAATAGAGAGCAGTGCCATTTGATTTGATCAGACTACAATGCAATATTAACTGCTTGTCACTTTTGAAGTAGGAAGATAATACTATGAATAAAGTTTTTCTTGTATCAGTTTCAGTGCCTTAAAAATATACATCTCTATTCATGCATATAATCTGTCGTTCAGAGATCAATGCATTTTACTATGTAAAACCACCTTATCCTTATTGCAGAAACTTGCTAACTTAGCAAAACCCTTGCTTTTCTGCTGCATGATCTTACAATATGCATGGATAAAATATGTCTATATACTTGGTAATTTGCAGTTTAGCTTTACTGCCAGTTCCTTGCTGGTCAAATTTGCTGTTGCAAGGGACTTGGTTATTGTTTCCATAATGAGTTCTGTAAATGGGGAGCTGGTTGTAAAATTTTTTGCATATCTCGTAGAGTCATGAAGAAAATTCCATATAGAAGAAACAAAGCTTGTTGATTTCAGGTCAAAGTATGCATTCATATGTCCACACAAAGATAACATGGGTGTTGGTGGAGATGTTTATAGGAAGGGAATGAAACGAGAGTTCACAAATTTTTTAATAGTGTGCTTACTTCATCTCACAATTAGTTCAAAATGGTAAATTTTTAAATTTGGGATTGCACTCACTTCTTATTCAGATATACCAGTCTGATTATAATTTGTTTGCTCCATTGTGCAAATCTGTATCTTTAGATGCAACCTTTTCTTTTCCACTTCAATTTTACTCTACGAGCAATTTGCCAATGTAACTTATTCTCACATATCCAAGTCTTTGATTTTCTCAAGTTTCTTTCAGTGATATTTACTTACACTTTGATGTCATGTTTCTCATATCTTTTTTTAGATGCACATCTAAGGCATCTTTATGTTTATGTGAGCATAGAATAGTGAATAGGCAAATCTTGGTCGGGCAAAGGATGCCCTTCTCTCTAAAACCCTAAATTCTTCAATGCTATTATTTGTTGCTATTCATTACCTTGCAAAGTTGTTTTATTTCCTGCTTTCATAGCCAAGCTGATTGGAGATGATATGTGCCTGGGAGCAGGAATAATTTAGCTTCTGCATCTGCTGCATGATACTACTTTTCCTCAAATTGATATATCATGCACTCTATTTCCATATATATATATATATATATATATATATATATATATATATATATATATATATATATGTATGTATATTTATATGGGTTCACAATGAGCTACTTGAACAAATTGAGCTTGACTATGTGAAGGCACTTCTAAGTTCTTAGATGATCATGCGACATGTCTCTGATGTGGCAAGCCTTTTCCTTTCTTTTTACTTTCAAAAGCTGTTGGAAACTCACAGCTTTTAACATGTGAGACCAATGATTATGTAGTAAATCAACTCTTTCTCCTTTGAATTTAAATATGGATCAAGTGTTGATCATGTTTATGGTTTACAAATATGGATCGCCATGAATTTAGTCTGATAATGAGCACGTCAATGTGGGAAGGATTAGAGGAATGAGGGGGAAAAGATGATGATGGCATATGATGGATGGATGCGGACCAGAGCTGCAGAATTTTTGGGTGGAAGGTGACACAATGAGCCAACAAGCGGGTGATAGGAAGAAAACTAAAGTTTTTTTTTTAAATACTCTATAAAAAAATAGAATTATGAGAATAAAATTGTGTAACTCATGTTAGATAAAGTGAGCATACTATAGAAATCATCAGTTCCTTGTTGGATTTGGTATCTTTTTATCAAAACCAGACATAGAGATGTACGACACATGAAAATATGGCTGAACACTTTGCTCTGAATTGTCCTGGTGACTTCTGCTAAGTGCACTATCATTTAGTTCTTTTTTTCCTACGTTGGAGTGGCAGGGAACTCAGGTTTGAGTGTTGGACACTTTAAGCAAGATTTCATTAATTTTAATGTAAATTTGTCATGGTCAGTTATCAATTTTAACTATCATAAAACATCTTAAGCAAGCTGAAATGAACCTAATGAATAACTTGAACAACTTGTGGTCTTATGGTTATTCTATTATTTTGTGTGTTAGGTAGTGTATTGCCTCCCTCCCCCCACCCCCTTCCCCCCTTTTCTATCTCTCTCTGCATCTCTCCTCTCCCATCCCTTGACACTTTATGTTTGGTTGGAGTCATGAGGGGATGGATGGATGGGATTGGAAGGATGGATGGCCTCCATTCACTGTTTGGTTCAAAAAATTATAGAGAGAATGGATGAAAAAGGTGGATTGTCTATTTATCTTGGTCCACCATTTTGCATCCTCTCAAATTGAGAAGATGAAGAAAGGATGTATGGAGCATTGAAAGGATGGACTTTAATATTGACAAAATTACCTCATTAATTTTTTTGATAAAAATATAATACTTCTTTATTTTTTCATTAATATTATTTATATATATTTTTATATATACTATTAATTATATACTATTAAATTTTATTAGTTATTGTTTTAATTTTAATATATAATTTTCATAATTATACTTAAATAATTAGATTATCTTCTATTTCTCTATTTATATTTATTATTGTTTAATTAACTATTTGTATAATAATAATTAACTGTTTAAATTAAATTATAGATTAGTTAGTTATTTATATAATTAATTTATTAATAATTAATTTATGAAATCTGTATTAAATTAAATATTTATATAATTTTTAATATAATTATAGATTATAAAGATTATAAGTTTATAGATTGTTTACTTCTTTAATATAAATAAGTATTATGAATTGATAATAATAATATTTTTTATCAAAGGGTAGTTTTGTAAAATATTATAAAAATATCATCCATCCTTCTTATTCTTCCTATACCAAATAGATGAGGGAATTATTTCCATCTATCCTTCCATGTTTCACCAAACATATGAGAGGATGGATAGAAAATCCATCCATCCTTTTCTCCATCCATCCTTCGTCCTCCATCCATTCCTCCTTCAATCCATTCTTCGTACCAAACAAAAGGTTAAGTTTCTGCCTTTTGGGAAAGCATCAAAACAATGAGTTATACATGCATGCACGAATGCATGTTGTGTCGATGTGCCTAGAATGTTGGAGGCTGCCATATCTAGCACTTTTGGGCATTGAGACACTTGGCACATGTCCATGTAACATTGGGCAAAGGGTGGTGTGTACCTTGTGGCTTGTCAAGTGTCTTTAATTTCTAAAAGGCCTTCAGTATTTTCATCTTCACACACACACATATTGATAGCTACCATGACTTGAATTGTTGAGTTAGTCTATAACTAAGGAGCTTAAAAACATGTATAGCAATATATAGAGGAAGTCCTTTCCTTTCTCACTTAAGTGATCATTTATTCTATCCTTGAGGAGAATCTGCCTTTAATGTTGTTTTCTTGGGAAGTTGAACTAGGTTAGAGTTAAGGGTTAAAGTTCCCATTTGTGCCATCTAGTGTCTGCAATACATACTACACTTAACAAGTTATTGCCTGATGCATGGGTGTGTACCATTGCACCGTACATGCCAATTCATGTTGATGCATGTTGCTTTGAAATGCCTCATTACTGGGTTTAGACAGGCTTTGTCATGTCCCATGTGTAGGTAGGGTCTTAAAGTGCTTACAAGAAAGGAAAACAAACCAATGTGGAAGAGTTCAAAAATAATCTAGAATAGAAACAGAACCTTCCAAAATTCATCATATGTTGTATCGAGTGTTAAAAAATAAGGTAAGTTGGATATGAGCTTCCTAGTACTATCAATTTGTCAGGTTCCCATGATATATATGACACTTACAGATGTTGCTGATGAGCCAACATGGTTATATATCACCCTGTAGGTTTTTATCAAGAAATTTAAGCCTAGTTGTGTTGATAATGTATAAATAGTTGCATAAGGGTAGTTACGTGATAAATTAATTGAAACTATAGAATCCTTATGTAAAACCACAATCAATGATGATATCTATAATGATTGCTGATCCTATGTTTCTAGTTTTTTAAAAAGCTATGTTTATTTGTTTGAACAAGTATGAGTGTATGATGTATTTAATGTTAGTCTATATTTTGAAGAAATTGGATAATATATATATATATATGTATATATATATGTATATGCATATATATGTATATGTATGTATGTATATATATTAGGCCTTTTCATGCAACCCCTTCTAGCAGCATATATTCCCTAAGAGCAAGAGGGGATTCGAAAAGAGTAAAAAAGGGGCGTAGCGATCAGCTAACTGGGTACCTTCACAGATGGACAGACTCTTTTGTAAAATGGACCTAGGGAGGGCAGGCGGAGTCCCTTGCTCTGGTCGGGCATAGGTTCGCTGGAAAGTGCACCCAAGAATCAACATCTGAAGGCGAAGCGGGTGTGAAAAGAAAGCATTTCTTGCTAAATCACTAAGATAGCCTTTCGGAGCTCTTCTATCAACATAGCCTTTCGGTTAAGCTCGGTTACAATTTTGAATCCGCTATTACATGTTTGTTCTAGTTTTTGTTGTTTTTGATGTTGAAACAATCTTTCTTTATCCATGGGCAATAAGAAGCAGACCTTATGAATCGAACCTAATTTTTCTTTTTGGCGAGTGTTAAGCACCAAAGAAAAAAAAGCACAGGTGGGTAGGTAGAGAATACCTAGGGGCGCAAGACAACTCTCTTTAAGGAACTCAGCAAAATAGCCTCGTAACTTTGGGAAAATAGATATGTACAATGAACCGATAGATGAGATTTTTCTGTCCCTAAAAAAGAAAGAAAAAGATGACCCCTTCTTCCTGAGCATTTCCGATAAGATAAATTTTTATTCTTTTTTTTTATACTTTGGTAGAAAGGGGAGTAATTCTACCAACCTTCCGGATTCTCAATGAAGTTCGTTATCTGGAATGTCCGTGGAATAGATTGTCCCGAAATCTCTATCCTTCGGTCACTTTTCGTTAGTTAGGTTCAACTAATTATGGAACAGTATGTTGCGCGGACGCACGTATACGCACACACACGTGCGAGTCCCGTAGAGAATCTTTCGGTCGGATATATATGTATATATATATATATGTATGTATATATGTATATATATATGTATATGTATATATGTATATGTGTGTGTGTATGTATTTATCTATCTATCTATCTATATATATACATATACATATATCTATCTATCTATATATATGTATCTATAGATAGATACATATAAATACATATACATATACATATACATACATACATATATATATATATATATGTATATATGTATATGTATTTATATGTATTTATCTATCTATCTATCTATCTATATACATATATATATATAGCATGTCAAAACTTGAGTTTTCTCATTGGCATTCTGTGCGATTTTCAGCAAAATACACAGAGTGCCAAGCCCCAACTGGAACAAATGATATGTTACTTCTTGATGGAGCTTTACTTAAACTAAATATTTCAGCCATGGTTCTCAGAACCATCTTGAACCGGACCGACGGAGAACCGAGATGGTTCCGATGAAGAAAACGGCACACGCCGGTGCTGGGGAAGAAAGATAGGAAAACAGAGGCAGAGAGAGAGGAGGAGAGGGAGAGGCCGTCGGAAGCTGGCGGTGGCCCTTTGCGGCCGTCGGAAGGTGGTGAAAGCTGTCGCGGCTCAGTTCGCTTAATGGGGCTGCCGCAACGAGCGATAAAGTTCAAGAGAGGGGGGAGACCATCGGAGATGGGAGGACTGGATGGTGGAGAGGCCATTGAAGGTCTCTGGGTGGTCATCGTGGCCATCGGACGAAGGAAGCGACGCGGGCGGAGTCGCAGAAGCGGCCAGCATGGGCTTTTTTTTTAAAGGGGAAGAAGAACAGTGAAGCCGACACTTCATTTGCCGGCTTCACTTTTTAGGATTTTTAAAAAAAAAATAAAAAATAATGAAGTCGTTAATCGATTTGCCGATTTCATTATTTCAGTTTTTTTTTAAAAAAAGATCTGAAACAGTGAAGTCGGCAAACCTATTACCGGCTTCACTGTTATCGGGCTTTTCTAAAAAAGCCTGTGAAACAGGGACGATCTGACGATCGTCCTTGTTTCACACCGCGGAGCCGCAAACGGTGTTTACGCCGCTCGATGGCCACAGCGGCCAACTAGAGGCCCTCCGATGGACCCTCCTCTCTCTCTCTTCCTTTCTCTTACTCTTCCTCTCTTTTTCTCTCTTTCTCTCTTTTTCTCTTCCTCGAAACGTCCCTTCTTGCCTTTGTCGGTTCGCCCCGGTTCGATTCGGTACGGAACCGTAGCAAATCGTGCCGCCGGTCGATCAGAACGGCCATCGATACCGGAGCTAAGAACCTTGATTTCAGCTTTACTTAAACTAAATATTTCATAAGTCAGCTCTTAACTGTAAGCATTGTACTAATTGCCCAAGTATGTGCATGTTTTCTTTCATGCAGTTCATGCGTGTCCAAGTCCAAGATAGTGACTTGAAACCATCTTTATGAGGAGTATTTTGATGTGCAATGTTCTCTGTTTCTTTAAATACTAATTTGCTAACAATATTTGATAAAAGAAGGCTTTTTATTTGTTGTTAATATAGTTTAAGGGAAAGGGAGGGAGACTCGCTCGCACTATAGTTATGTTTGCTTCAAATACTTGGGGACGCACCATCAAGACTTGAACCTAGAACCTTTGGTTGAGAAATAGAGAGGTGACCACTCGGTAAAGCCCCATTCGTTCATAGGAGAAAGTTGTTGTTGATGATGATAATTCGCTAATTGAATGCCTCTTTTGGGTTTTACTTGATGAATGTTATGCAATGGAAGTTCAAGGTGGGAATGAAATGCGCAGCAGATTGTATATTGTTAAATGTAGCAAGACAAGAAAATCATGTACCTACATAATGTATGGTATGATTAGTGATACTCAAAGCTGCTAATTTCATTGAGGTTAAGAAAATGATGATGACAGGTTAGTTTTGTTTCAATTCTTTTTGCATGTTTGGAGATTTAGGCTATAACGTTAAAACCTGTCAGCATGGGCCCTCTTACAGCAATCATAAGAATAAAATCCACTGGAAATCTTTGAGATAGATGCACTATCATGTTAATAAAGGAGCCACTTAGTATCAGGTTGGAGAATCAGGAGCGCCCTTTGACTTTCATTAAGTGCAATGGGGCAAGTGCCTCCAAATCGGGGGTTCATGTGGGCATCCTTAATTATTAAACCTTGGTCGAGAACTTATGTTGTAATTATAAAGCTTTTTAAAATCAATTTGATTTAAATGTCAAGTTTTCTTGAAGAAAACTTATGCTATGATTTATTTTATTGAGAAAGGTGCATCATCCATTTATATGTAGTGTTTTTGGTAGTTAAGATGTGCTTTTCTACTTTCTTTTGTGTAAGCTTACTTCCTAGAGCAGAGGCAACTTATGCTTTTCATGTGCAGTTACTAGTATGTATTTGGTTAAAACAAGATCAGAACTATTTATGAAACACCAATCTACCCAATTCTTTCTAAAGTCAAGTGTAGCTCGACATCGCTTTAATCTTCCCCTTCTTGTATGTGTTATGATTGGCTGTTTTTGTTTCAAGACATTCAAATGCAATATTTGGAAATCAAGTGTAAACTAATACTACCAAGTACTAATAACAATTATAAGGGCTATTGTGACAGTGATGTGGTTTAAACGGGGAAGTCTCTTGCTTAGAGTGCTAAGAAATAACTTATTTATGCTGATTATTGTTCATTATCCTCACTTGTGACACACGTGTTGCCTATTTTGCTAATAGCATTTGATTGTTCATTTTGCTTCCTTTATTATATTAAATTAGACTAAGGATGGCAATGGGTTGGGTCTGGTGCATTCTAGAAAAACCATCAACCCAAACCCCTCTTGTTTATGCAAATGGGTCGAAACTCAAACCTAACCCTGACATACTTATTAAATAGGTAACACAACCCAACACATGTAAATTGTTTAACAAGCAAGCCAAGCCAGGTTAGATTGACATGGTTGAAAAGAAATTATAGAAGAGGGAGAAAGGAGAGACAATTCCAATTCAACCAAGAAACATATTAAACCATTACTGTTCCAATACTAATCTAAGAATTAATCAATCTAAATATTCTTGTGATAAAGAAGTTGAAAACTAGTGAATTAAAATTTTCTAACAACTAGTCAATCATCTATCTCCAACCAAAAAAATACAAACCCTTTAACCTCAAAACTACATTAAACCCAGCAATGTCAATGATTCAAGAATAATCAAAAACTCTATTGATTCATTTAGAAATCCTAATGGTCGACTTGGGCTTTCAAACATGAGATGACAATGTTTGCATTGTTGGACTTGACGGTGATGATGTTGTTTTCTGGCACAGGGAGCACCTTGGAGATGTGGCTTAGGTTTATGGCTTCATGCCCATGGAGAGGTTGTGGTCACAACTAAAAAAAATGCTTGAAACCATCAGAGTGAAGCTGGAGCCACATGGCTTGAGCTGGCCTAGAGGGCTGGCCTCAAGGAGGAGCATCGAAGCTGGTGGGTTTAGAGTCCTCATCACTTTTAGCACCTTCTTTAGGGGGCTCTCCTGCTTGGTGGAGTGGTTTGACTTAGACTTGGGTAACTTATTAGGGCATTGAAGTCAGAGGAGGTGGAGGCCAGTGGCTAAAGTGGTTGAGCTCTAGAAAGTTGCAATACAATGGAGGGAAAGAGGTTCATGGGTGGTGGCTAGGGTTTTTTGAGGAGAATGAGAAAGAAATGGAGGTGGAGAGGGCTAAGATATGTGAGAGAGGTTAGATATAAGGAAAATCTCTTTGGGTCTTAAATGCATCAACCTGGGTTAAATGGGTCAGGATTCTAAATCCAAAGTTAACCCATTTAATCAATGGGCTAGTCAAGTCAACCTTTTATGATCCAAACCTGTTTATGTTGCATGGACTTATTTATCTCGTGTTGGCTATGGGTCAGGTTGGCAGGTTTGGTTGTGATTTGCCACCCTTAAGCTATTTCATTATTTATTTATTTATTGTTGGTTTCTAGTTCATGTATCTTATCAATTGCTTTTTTTTCCTGAAATTTCTGCCTTTAATTGATCGAAGTTTCGCATTCATGTATCTTATCAATTGCATTTTTTTTCCTGAAATTTCTGCCTTTAATTGATCAAAGTTTCACTTTGGTTATGACATTGTCCTCCTTCCCATGTCCCCCCCTCTCTCCCTCTTGCACATGCACATGCACATGCAGAGTCTTACACAAACATGCTCACGTACATGTGAATACTCATGCATATACATATATGATTTCCATTCGTTTTCTTGAAACTTTTCTTAACTTTTTTCCAGGTATGTCCCATCTTTCTTGCCACCAGCATCTCAAGGAAGAGATGCTGACAAAAAGGTTTGCATGAGGTGTTATCATCCTTGTTTGTGTTTGCAGTATCAATTCAAGAAACACCACCTTTTTTGTTCTTCGATACTTATAGTTCTACATTGACTTTGTATAGCAATATATACCTTTTAAATATGAAGTGTGTTTCAATGTATATTTTTCTGTTGTTTTGTTTCATTTCATCAAAATCATCCTCATCATCTTAATTTCAGTTGAAGAGTGTTCTGGAGAACTACGCTTGTAAGATTTTTTTTTTTTTTTGGTATTTTGGAGCACAATTTGGTCAGCTATGGTTGACTTGGTATATGTTCAAGGTTCAGATAATTATATCAGCATCTTTACTATAGATTTAAGATATATGTTTATATATTGCCTGGTAAAGGGAAAGGATGGGCCATATCAGATCGTGCCGTGATCTGATTTGATGATCATACGCTTTACTCTTTGTTAATTTGTCAGCCATGGTTTGCAATTTGCATAGCATCATGAGGGCTTCGAGCAAGGATCATCTGGATTGAAATGCCTGTGTAGTGATGGGCATGGGTAGGTTGCTTGTTGCATGCTTTAAGGATTTAACCATATCTGGAAATTAGTGGAAGGACTTTTGGGCAGGTTTGGCTGGTCTGTTAGTTGTCTGAGTTGGCAGAAATTGCTTCACTGTTTGAAATTTGAAAAACGTTTTCCTGCCTTTTTTGGGTCTCTTTTCTTCTGGACATAACACAGGAAACTACATCAGTATTTAGCATCTGCTAGTAGATAAAATATGTTAATTGGTCCTTCATCAAATGCTGTATAAATGTCTGTTTATTTTGATATCCTTTTTGGGCTTTATTTACTATTCTAAAAATTCTGTTCAAATGGAGAAGTAAATTGACATATTTTATTCTGAGATATTGAGCTTCTTTGCAAACTTATGTAAGTTTGGAGGTATCTTTCCTGTCAAGTTTGTGAAGAATCTAACACATGTTATTGCTTCACACTTTCCCCTGTAAATATTGTTTTTAAGAAATCATATAGTTATTACAAAAATTCTTTCTTACTTTCAAGGAGACTTTTGCTTCTTAAACATGTAATTGTGAAAGTGTAAGGATCAGACTCTTATTATTATCTTAAGCCTTTCCTATTTGTGACTTGTTTAAATATTCAACCTAAATCAATAGCGGCAATGGTAAAACTTATACTTTGTTCCAGACGGTTCATACAACATATGAGCTGTATAATTTTCTATTTGTCTAACAATAACAAAAGAAATTATCAACCTCAAAATATATAATAAATGGGGCAACAAAGTGTTTGATATGCTGGATAGTTGGTGATAACAATTAATTAGCTTTTTAGCTCTTCTAGACATGTATTTCTTATCCTATTTCACATTATCTAATATTAATATATTAACCATCACTTTCAAACTATACATTTAGTTCTTTAATTTGCTGACTGATTCATATGCAGCCGAATGATGCACACGCACATGCATATGCACACAGCCACTTGGCTGGATTTTAAGTCAGATTCAGTCAGTGAAATCGGAAAAGGGGACCTGACACTGATGATTTGAACCTTTGAATGTGATCAACTGTCTCTAAGCTGTTTATAGACTAAATATCATGTGATTTGGAGACGCCTGATCTATGCATCAAGTGGTCAAAAATAGATAATTTAAATAACCTGATCCAACGTTTGTTTTAGAGCCCTTGATGCAGAGGCTGGAGGTCTCCAAGTCACATTATTTTTTGGTCAGTAAGCAGTTTAGAGGTTGCAGATCGTATTGGAATGGTGTGGACATTCGTGTTTGACCCATCTTATTATTTCACTTGATTGAATCTGACTTGAAATCTGATCAACCGGATCCTAGTCCACACACATGCACTCTCTCTCTCTCTCTCTCTGTGCGTGTGTGCGTGCGCGCGCGCGCGCATGCATGCATGCATGCGTGTAATATATGTATGTATGCATATATGTTTGTTAACAAAAGTGTGCTTATAATCTTCCTTGTTTTATTTGGAAGTTTACAAAATGCTTTCGGGGCCTTGCACGCTATGATATTTGAAGCAATTAATTTTACTTGCAGGAGGAGGAGAAGCCAAGGGAGAAGGAGAAAGGAAAACAACGATCTATCGATAAGTTTTTGGAGGAGCTGAAGTATGAACAAGAATTAAGGGAGAAGCGTAATCAAGAACGCGAACAGTGGAGAGAAGGTCGCCACAATGATAATAAAGCTGTAAGTAGTCGTGTATCTCAATATTTTTGTGAAATGCAGAAGCAGGTGCTAAAATTTATAGTATGATTAAGTAGAAATTAATATATTCGAACCAGCAGATGGAAATATCGAGGGATCAATAAAAAGACAAAAAAATAATATACTTTAAAAAGAAATCTGTAAAGAGTAAGGACCCAAATAACAACTCTTGAATAAACCCATGTGAACTTGATGACCATCCGCTGCATCAACTATGGTTATTTTATATGCTCCTTTTTCTTTATGTGCTATTCTGCTTATTGTACTTGCAGATGCAGCATTGTAGACCATGTTGTTACTCTTGCTCCCATCAGGAAAAATGTGACACCTTCCTCTATTCCCCTCGACATATGGGATATTTTAAGAAGTAAACACCTTTCTTTGTAGCAGGGCTGGAGGAAGAATGGGAAAGGTGATTTCGTTATATTTCTTAGTGGGAATGGGACCTATCTCCAGAATATTTCTATTAATGGGATAATTAGTCATATATTTCCGTTAGAAAAAATCTACTAGAAAAATCAAATTTTATTAATTATATTTGGTCATATCTAGTTCTATAAACAATAATAGATATACCTAATATAACTTATGATATAGATATATACTTATAGAGCCATGAATTATACAGTTCATATTAAATTAATATGGCACCTTTCATTGCTATGTTACCTTGCATATTTTGGGCCTATATCATTTATGCTAGCTTTAAGATGTAACATTTTGTTAATCGATACAATTGCAGTAAGACGTTGTGTCTACAAAGTGACCTAGAGGTGACAATGCATTGGGTGTGGTCGCGTTCAAGTCATGTTGACATCCGCTAATAAGCTAAACCAGTAATCATTCTGACCTGCCTAACCCACCAGTGGGTTGTACAAGGACTAACTTGAACCAGCTAGCTAGGTAGTGACAATGACCAGATCCTACACACCTACCTGAATAAATTAAGAGATGCAGAGAGGAGTGGAGAGGGTGAAAAAGAGTAGCATTGATGATGCATTGTTGTGGCTCATTAATGGCTTTTGGTTCAACACCAAGGTTTGAATGGTGGTTGGCACTTGGCAATGGTGGGTAGAGGTGAATGGGTTGAATGATGGTGTTGAAGTGGGATTGTAGTGGGGCTGGCCTTGATGAAGGGAGAGGAGAGGAGAGGAGAGGAAGAAAATCAAGGGAAAACGACCAGCGGTGTGGTGGAAGTATGCTTGAATGATTGTGGTGGGGCTGCTGTAGGGCTTGTTCATGTTGATCCAGCCAATAACCTTCCATTTAGGGGCATGCCGAACTATACTGGCAGCTAACCGATGCAGTTCAAGCATTTGATTTGAAATGCTAGTGAAAATGGAGCGAAGAAGGAAAGAGAGGAAGAGAGAGGAGAGGAGAGGGAAAGGCCGGTGGTGGCCTGCTGAGGCCTTCGGGACTCCGTGGTCCTTTACGAGATGCGAGAAGAGAGAGATATAGAGAGAGGGGAAGAGAGAGAAAAGGAGTGAGAGTAAGGTGGTGGGAAGGTTGCTGGAGGGCTGCTGTGGCTGTTGGATGGTGCAAATGCGCCCCGCGGTCGTCATGGGTTCGAAACAGGGGGGACGTCCTTGTTTCGTCTTTTTTTTAATTTAAAAAATAAACAGTGAAGCCGACGAACTAAAAAACATGACAAAACAGGGGCATTGCTCCTATTTCAAACTTGCAGCAACCGTAGGGTGTATTTGCGCCGTCTGACGACCCTCCAATGACCTCCCCGCTGCCTTCTCCTCATTCCTTGTCCTCTTCCTTCCCTCTTTCTATCTCTCCTCTCATTTCCTCTCGTGAAGGACTACAGAGCCTAGGGGGCCTCCACGGCTCTCCGGTGGCCACCGTTGGCATCTTCGCTGGCCTCCCTCTCCCACTCTTCCCCCTCTTTCTCTCTCTTTTTCTTCCCGATTCATTCCTCGTTTCTGTGTCGGGTTAGGCCCAGTACGGTTCGGTATGGGGGCGTATTGATTTGTACCATCGGCTGGCCGACACGGGATCTGATTCTGAGTTGGCAATCCTTGATTGGGGTGGCAACCTTACTATTTTAAAATCTTAACAACTGATACTTTTCTTTGAGACATTTTTGGTCTTGTAAAATTAATATTACGGTTATGTGTCCAAAACTGTGAGCATCTTTTTTTTTGAAAAAAATTACTAATGCTTCTTTCTAGATTTTACGAAGTTCTGATATGCTTGTATTGGAAAATTTCTTTCTGCAGCCACCTAGCCGTTTTGATGAGCTACCAGATGATTCTGATCCAAGTGGAAAGTTTCCAGGTTCATTTGATGAGGGGGATCCTCAAACCACAAACTTGTATGTTGGGAACCTCTCACCAAAGGTCTGATTATGCTCTTATTTTTTTTTTCTTTTACAAGATTTTGTTTTTTATCAGTTTAAGGGAGTGACCAATAGTTGCACCATTATGAATCATGTTAGGTGGATGAAAATTTTCTTTTGAGAACATTTGGGAGGTTTGGACCCATTGCTAGTGTGAAGATAATGTGGCCTCGAACCGAAGAGGAACGGCGGAGGCAAAGAAATTGTGGCTTTGTTGCTTTCATGAACAGAGCTGATGCACAAGATGCCAAGGATGAAATGCAAGGTTTGCTGACTGTTCGACCTATTGACATTAATGCTGCACTAAGCGGTATATACTGCCATTAATTGGCATTTTGTGGGGTTATGACTTAAATAATGAGAGAGTTTCTTTCTAACTCATTTCAAAGGGCTTCTGGTGCGTGCAGGGATTGGTTGTGATGTAGGATCCACAAAGCCAATGGCATTACAAATCATTGTGCACTAGCAACTAGTGAAAAGTTTTTGCTTAAGATGATATAATTATTTTGTACATCCTACATACATAGCATTTTACAATCATCTTGCGGCATAGTCAAATATCCATTTTGTACTCTCTGTTTTGCAGAAAGTTTGTAAGAATCTCGAGAAAACTTCTTGTTCTCTTTCATATGAGATGTCACAAGTTTTATTTCACTAAATAGTAATATGAGATTTTAATATTTAGTGATTAACAAATAGAATGAAGAAAAATCTCATGTGATGAGGAAAAGAGAATGGATTTTGTATAATAACCATGAAGTTAGTACCAACATAATGTGCATGCTCATAAAAATTGTTGTTAAATGTTGCCACATGAACACTTGGGCATGATATTACTTAGTTTTTTAAAGTTGGTGTGCCCTTAAGGATTACCATGATCAAACTCGCTCCTGTTAAACTACATCTGTCAAACTCTCTTTCTTTACTACACTTATATTTCCTATGCATTTTTCTGCTGTTGAATTGTGCCGGTCTTTATATCCAATAATCTTTTACTTGACACGCGGTCTATACTTCAAGTCCCAACAACATTGCTTGATGATCTTTTATAGTTTCACATCATTAATAGAATGATCTGCATTATGGTTGGACATGATTCTATGCTTAATTTATGCACAAAATATGGAGTACAACTTAACTCGTTATATGATTCTCATGTCCCATTAAAGAGCTAGTAGTTAACTATTAGAGTGATGCTTTTCTAAAAAAAAAATTACAGCAGTCAGTTGATTAAATGACTGTGTGATTGATGGGTAAGTATAAATTGATTGTTGATGTATATAATTTCAAAGATAAAAGCAATGTTATATCAAAGTTCCAACAAAAAGAGAACAGGATGGTGAAACTTAATTGTGTTCTCATGAGGTATGGTCAATTGTTTATGCAGATGATATAATAGTTTCTGAAAGATTAACTATGGATATTATGGTGCTCGAATAAGAATTCAGATCCCAGCAGGACGTCTCATGGGACATGATACCATCTCATGTGTCGGGACAGGACCGTCCCGCTAGCATCCCAATTGGGGACACCTTGGGCCATCTTCTATCCCAAGTCTTGAGATGGGGTAGGACGGTAGTGCATCCCGTTCCATAAAAAAATTGGGATAGTCCCATCCCACAGGATTTAAAACCTTGGAGTAGACATGTTCCAAATGCACTGTTGCAACTGTAAAGCAAAAGCTATTTCTGGGTGTGAATCCAATCAGCCTACTGAACACAAGACAAAGTGTAATTTTCTGATCAAAGTAACAGAATAATTTGTAAATGTGCTCCAAATTTTTGAATATCATGGACTGATATTTGTCCATTTTTATGCCTTACTCTGGAATCACAATCTCATTTTTGGTTATGCTTTTTCAAACAATATACTTATTTCATGTCCTGAATTATCAAAGCAAAAATGTCAAACATAAATATCACTACTTACCCACAATTTGTATGGATCGCATCACCACTGTGGGGTAACATAAATGTGTCTTTATATTTAAGCTCCATGTTTTTAAGTAATAATCTCTAAATAAGGAAACTGAGTTGGTGGATAAAGCCAATAAAAAGGAGGTATGATTCATTGTCTATAGCCACTTGCCGGAAAAAGTCTCCGGATATAACTCCCATTCGGTTTTTAGGTAGAAAGCTAAACTTTTTCAATTCTTAATGTTTCATTGTACTCTTTTTTCTTTTTGATTTTTTTTTTTAAAATTCGATCCTTCAATGTTAGAATTATGCTCATTCTTTATACTTAATTATTTCTCTTTTTTTTTTTTTTTTCAGTCCATTAGCATCTTCTTTGAACAAGATTACATGAAAAGAGCTTAGTAACAATACTAAATAATTTCTCCTGTAACTGTGTTTACATCTCTGGTAGTTTACCTATTCACTCTTCTAGTGTTCCCCTAACCATGCCAAACATCTCTCTTGCACCACTTGAATTTCTAGACGCCGCGTGCATGCTCCTAGAAATGTGCACATCTCTTTTGATTTTCTCCCCTAATGTCTAATCTTTTTGGATTCCTGTCTAGTTTAATATATTTTCATCATGTCTTACTGATACTACTAATTATCATATGCTGCATATGTAGTAATTTCTAGGTATTTAGTTGCTTTATATGTTTTTTCAGAATTAATAACATATCTAATTTGGAAGTCTTTTACCACTTCGCTGGTCTGAGATGGGCCCTAGTGCAACCATAAGGTTGTTCCATTGTAACCTTGGTGTCATAGGTTTGAAATAGGGAAATGGCATCTCCACACATGAAGGTCAGTGTGCATGTGACCCTCTGTAGACCCTCCTGTGATGGGGGTGCCTCGTGCACCAGGACCCCCTTTTAAAGTCTCTTACGTCCTCCGTTTGTAGCATCATATCTCTTTTCACCCTCAAAGTTACTACCTAAACTTCTGGTCCCTCTTTAATTGAATTGTTCTTCAGGTTTTGCTTACATAACATGTTTGCTTGTCAAGCATGGATTGTCATACTGACCTAAATTGGGTGGTTCAGCTTGTAGGAGACTGTACTGAGACAGGCTCGAATGGTTCAGCCTCTCGGGTCAGTTTAACCCTAGTTTATGAACTCTGAACCCCCTTTGTTTAGCTTTGAAAGCCCTCCCAAGGGTTTCACTTGTTTGCCTGTTGGACGGTTTCATGCTTGTCTCGTCCTCGCTGACCGCCGGAATCGCTCTCACGGAAGTTCCGATCTCCTCCCTTCCCTTCCCTCTCCAAGGGTTTGAGGTTAGGGTCTTTCTTCCCCTCCCTCTCTCCATCTCTCTCTCTCCCCCACATCCATGGTGGCCCCCCTCGTGGGATTCTGAAACCTTCCCCTCTCTCTGCCTTCCTCCCTCCCTCGCTCTCTCTCTCTCTCTCTTCCCCCTCTCCCTCCCTCCCCACTCTCTCCACCTCTCTCTTCTTCTCCCTCTCCTTGTTTTTGATATCCTCAGAATGGTACAGATCTGTACTGTACCAATTCGATCGTCGGCCGGTATGACCTCTAGTATCAGTTCGATGAATCTTATTGTCAAGTATTCAACAGATAAGAAATTTGTTTAGAACTAATCAGTTCCTTGTTGCTATGATCTCTCTTGTACCAATTTATTTTGCCTCACTTCAACCCCTTTAGAAAAGGAATCCTTTTCAATCCTTTACCATCTGAGCGGTCTGCAACCTCCCTTTGCACTTGTTGAGAACAAGAGGAACTCAGGCAGAGAAAAGTATAGCAAAAAGGAAGGGAAACATTTATCTTAACCTTTTAGATCGTGTCTGTTGAATGCGTACGTCGTTATTAGAGTGTCCAACTATTATTGTGTCCCTTTTATTTCTCTTCACCAATGCTTTAGTTGTTTATTCAAAATATATACCTCTCACTATTTTATGCTAACAAACTAGCATTTTATACTTAAATTTGTTTTCCATCATATATTCTTAGTCTTGCAAATTCCCTTGTATCTAAGTATCTAACTGTTATATGAAATCGTCATGACATGTCTTAGTGCTAGGTTAGGCTAATTATATGTGGCTGCAGTAATCTCTTCTTTGTTCAATTCATATGTGCACTAGTTGGCAGTGGTATTTGGCAGAAAATGGATGGTTTAAATGCACAAACCATGTTTTGGCCCTTGGTTTGCATGCTAAGTGACAAGTTTTTTATCGATGTCTCTTAGTGTTCTTTCTCAATGTTTACATATCTGCGAGGAGGAGCTTTTGTTATTAGTGGACTTTAAATGGCATCCTTTATTGGTTGCACTGCATTTTGCTGAAATCATCTAGGCCCCAGGTTGAATATGAGTGTCTATTTTCCAGGTCGAATTGTGTACTAATGATTGTTTATTTCAGGTGTAGTTGTTTATGAATATGAGTTGAAGCTTGGGTGGGGTAAATCTGTGGCTCTTCCAGCACAGGCATTGCCTGCTCCCCCACCTGGTCACATGGCGATCAGAAATAAGGAGGTCTGTTGACTTTCTTCTGTGCTCGTTATATGTACCTTTTCTTTTTTAATTAAAAAAAGAAAAAAAGGAGTGTTTCTATTATTGTAATTGTTTTTGTTAGATTACATGTACTTTTTAGTTTTTACAAGAGATTTGTTCCTTCGTTCTTATTTTTCACTTCACTCAAGCAGCTTAATTATTATTTCATGACACTATTTTTCATTATGGTAAATGGCAGGGTGGTACTGTGATTATATCTGGCCCTGATGGTGCAGCAGTTACTTCTGTTACAAATCAAAACTCTGAGTTGGTATGTTACTTGATTTATTGAGAAAAGCATTAATCAGCCTTTACTTTTCAATGTTGAAATGTAATTACTGCAACCCTAACAGTTACTCTTCTTGATTAATAGCCAATTTTATGAAATGCAACTGTTTTTTTTCACAAAAATATGGAAATAACATACAGAGATCCTGTTTTGTTATTTTTTAAATATTCTTTAGGTAATAATTTGTAGTCTGTGGTAACTAATTTACATAAACCTTTTAATCCAGTTGTCTTTCTAGTGCAGTCGGCATTTAAATTTTAGGTCACCTGCTTAAATATTTGAAATTGTATGTTATGAATTGGCCATGTAGTCTGTGGGCACAGGCTATGCTATTTCAGATTAACATGGAATACCGATTAGTCCCAACATATGGATTTGCAGAAATCAAGATAATAGGGCTTCAGCAGAGTAGGATGACAGAATAAGAAAGAGGTAGAATGGAATCCGTTTGAACCAAGTGAATGTAAAGTTTGCTAGAATTTTCAGCCAGATATATTATGAAAATTGCGGATGTAATTACATCTGGATATTAAAACACGTAAATCTGGCCAAAACGCAATCCTTAATAAGTTGTCAATGAACTGATGATAGAATTGATGGCTGGAAATTAGTCCGTCCAGTCTATGTTAGTGAATAGCTTTATTTGACCAACTCACTAGAGAGCATAAAATTATGAAGTTTGAACCATCTGACTCGACAGTTCTCTTATTAGTCTTGGCCTAGCCCATATAACCTGGGTTCAGCACAAAATCTTCCCTAAAAAAGAAATTAAACCTCCTGTTATTGATAAAGGTCTGATTTTTGGTTTTCATCAATTTACTTTTGCGACATTATCTTATAACCTTGTAACTCTTGTATCCACTGGATTGTCAAAACTTGATTGGAGCGTGATCATGGAGATTTTTTTCAAGCCTGTAGTTGATGGCTGTTTTGCTAAAATTTGCAGAAAATTTTTCTAGATACTTCAATGCTTTTTTATGTATTGGAAGTGAATGGTTAACTTGTTAATTTATGTCCACCTGCTGGGTAAAGGTTGCCTATTATAATATTTATTCATTGCTCCAAATAATCTGAGAAATGTAGTTGTATGATTGCTTGCTTAATTGAGAACTAAAGTCTAGCACCTACTTGATGGTCATGATCAGTTAAAAATGGAGGTGAACAACCATGATTGGTTGCTCAGCTGGCTGGCTGCTTTCATGCTGTTGCTTAGATCCTAAACCATGGTGGACAAGTCTTGGCAAAAGGATGCTACTGCCTCTTTGAGGACTTCTTGTCAATAGCATATACTTAAGACTTTTCACATTCCATGCCTTACAGCTGTTTAGTCCTTTTATTCTTGTGGGATGGAAATGTGAGATGAGTAGCAACAATTTTTTTCCTTGTGCTTCTTCGAGACCATGAAAATATAACACATCAATGTTTGTTTCTGAAATCATTGTAGATTTTTTTTCAAGATAAAAAAAGGGTTATGGTGGTCATGTTAGTTGATTAAGGGCATCTATTATAATCACTCTATGATAATAATTTGGGTTATTTTTGGTTGACTTTCTTTTCCAGTATACTAGAATAAAGGTGAGGTGCATAACTGCACCAATTATAATCAAAGCAAAGCATATAAGCTGCTCGATGAGGTGGTTGAACATATGTGAGCTGCTCAGTGAGGTAGTGGAACATAAAAAGTTACAATCTCCATGAACCAATTTGCTTTAATACCCAGGTAGGTAACAATTTGGTTTCTTCCCCTTGGGAAGCTGTTGACCAGTAGAGAAGACAACGCATTACACGTGCTTACCAACTGGAAGAAAACTTTTGATTGAGTACCACAGGATGTGATTTTAAGATGTATAATTTAGCTTTTCTTGAGATTAATTTTGATTAGTTGCCCTATACCAAAGTTTGGTCTGGCATGATCCATAATACATTAATTGTTGATATTTATGTGTATTGACTGATATCATGATTATTAAGAGAAGTTTGGCTAGATTAGGGTCTACAATCAGCAAAAGTGGAGCAAGTGCTTCGGATGCAAGTTTAGTTGGAAAAGAATTAAAAGAAGGCCAAATTGAAAATGATGAGATACTCCAATGGATCATATTTGTTCTTGTCATAGTGATGAGAGATTAGTGAAAAAATCTCCCCTACTTTGCAGGCCTGTTTTTAAATGTTATAATGCCTGTTTCTTTTAAAGCTTGATTTGTCATTAACTTTCTAACAGGCAAACGAATGTATCATTTTTATGTGATTGATACATGTCTTTGAGACATTTCTGCATATTAGTTAATACAATTTGTGAGGCTGGTAATGCTTAGGGCATATGCAAAAATCATGGACCGAATCTGCAGAGAGGTCTTGCAAATGCTTGACAAAAATTGTGGCCTTTAATAGAAAATGAATGTTGATGACATAAAATAGTTGGCTTATTACTTGATAGCCTATATGTTTTTAGTGGTTAGTGCCACTGAAAACTGAAGTTCAGCGACCAGATATTTTGATTTGTGGGCACCTGTAATTGCTGTATCATAGAAATAAAACAAAGATATGCTTTTCGTCCTATTAACACTCTTAGTGTGTTTTCATTCTTTTATTAATAATGCTAAAATAGTCATCATTCAATAGAAATTTCGGTGCTGTCATCATGCTTAACTGTTTAGTGTTAATGCTTTAAAGATCGTATCTACTAAAGGTGCATAACATTACTCTTGATCATTGGTACATTACTTCCATATATATATGCTAAAATGTAAGTGTCCCTGAGAAAGGGACAAGTTTTAGGTAATCGGGAGAAAATGGTGACTCTTTGCCTTTTTCTCTAATTATAATTATATGGTGGATATCAGGGGATTGTAAAGAAAAAAGAAAAAAATATTGTTTGACCATGTAAGTTTGCCTTCAGCATCGATTTGTTGTCCAATCCATTTCCCATAACTTCTTAATTTGAATATGATGTGACAACTTCTTCATGAGTATGTGAAACTACAATGCTTTTGCTGATAATGGTAGATTTATTCATCTAGGAACATGTAAATTTGCATTGGTCACTTTGCTCTGAATGAATTTTTACATTTAAAATCATCTCCAACTGATTGTTGCTTCCCTTTATTCAGTATACTTATTGTTCTCTATCTTGTAGTGTAGATTGCTTTTAAAGTTATTTACTATTTTGAGTTTATGGGCTGGAACTCAGCTCACCTCATGAAGGCTAATCAAAATTGTGTCAGTGTTGCTAGTTTTATATGTTGTTGAAAACTTTCTATATCGTTCACATAATATCTTCTTGTTCTCACATAAATTAAACATGTTTATGTATTTCCATGGTTTTACTTGTTTTCCTAGGTGCTTACTCCAAATGTTCCAGATATAGTGGTTGTACCTCCTGATGATGATCACTTACGACATGTGATGGACACAATGGCATTGTATGTTCTTGATGGTGGATGTGCTTTTGAGCAAGCTGTAATGGAAAGGGGCCGTGGAAATCCACTTTTTGATTTCTTATTTGATCTTAGATCAAAAGAGCATACATATTATGTCTGGAGGCTTTACTCCTTTGCTCAGGTTATATGCTTTTTGTTCTTCTCACCAATACATTTCTTGTTCTCACTGTTTTGCCTTTAGTTAGAAATATTCATTCATTTTGTTAATTTGCCATTATTCAGGTAATTTAAATACCAACAAAAAAAAGTAGGCATAGAGTAAGCAAAGCCCTCATGGAAGAAGAGGTAGCAGCATATTTGTACTTGGTATAGCTTCCTCAAAAGTCTTCCTTAGTTTGTCTACTAGTGACATAAAATCTATGACTTGTAAAACATGAAGACAATAATTGTATGCCAAGATCTTCTCTACATAATTTACAATTTAGCCATGATCAAATCCCCTAGCGGCCAAACAATATTTGCAGAATTTTTCTCATTGTACAACCCCCTTCATTTCTTGGCAATCTGATATGTCAGGGGTCTAAATGAATGTTTCAGACTCCTGATTCTGTGGACCTCGACAACGATGTCATAATGAACCTTAGTGTCTTATGAATCTCCTTTCTTGGGTTCCTTATTAGACAACCGTCAAAATTTAATGCATCCTGAGAATTTTATTTGATCATTCTTCCACATTAAATCCATAAGATTTTGTGCGTGAAGGACGGCATGATATCAGAAAGCCCCACCCAATTAAACAATACCATGGTCTACAAAATTAGAAGCATGTACATTCAGCTCAATTGTAGATGGAGCCTCAATCAGAAAACCCCACCCAATGTGCTCACGTCGTCCTGTTGATGTTCTCTGGCATTGTCCCATCAAATTTATCCCATAATACAATGGCTGGTTGATGGGATAGAATGCCTTTTACATCCTATATATTGACGTGAAAAGCCTCATATTACATCTTGATTGAGGTTTATTGATGTGAACCATGAGGTGACCCCAGATCCCCAGCATCATACAATGTTTGCAAGCTGAAGATTGCTAAATACATTGAAAGCTTTTGTAAAGGGATTGGTCTCCATTTATGCTGTTATGTTGTTCTAGAGTTTTGTTGCTTTGGACTTTTGAAAATGGAAAGGATATTGCCCATCACCCATCTGAGAAACTCACATGTATTCTGTGGCATTGTAGGGTGATACGCTTCAGCGATGGCGGACAGAGCCCTTCATCATGATTACTGGTAGCGGAAGGTAAGCTAGATTCTTAGGAAATTGTGGTTGTCTACATGACACAGACTTCAGCTAAGATCAAAATTTTGCTCTATTATGATGTGCAATCTGTAGGACATCATGGTTGCTTTCTAGTTCTGTGCTGGTTTTGATATGCTGTTATTTTTTTTTCCTTTTCTAATGCAAACCTCTTGGATTAACCTAGGTGGATTCCACCTTCTCTGCCACCCAGTCGAAGCCCTGAGCACGAAAAAGAGTCTACTTTTGCAGCTGGTAGAAGCAGGGTAAGCTTTCATGTCAGAGTGGATTATAGCAATTGTTCTCCCCCATCCATGAGTTACAAATAATGTAGTTCACAATAAGTCCAGGCTTGCTTTATTTCTCATTAATGTGTGGCAAGAAAAATTTCCCCCTTGATGAAATAATTTGTTGATGTGGTTGTAGCGTGTGGAATTGGAGCGTACATTGACAGATGCTCAGCGAGATGAATTTGAGGACATGTTGCGGGCCTTGACTTTAGAAAGGAGTCAGATAAAAGAAACTATGGGGTTTGCGTTGGATAATGCTGATGCTGCTGGAGAGGTAATGCTAACCTAATTCTTGTTGATGCTAAGGAGTTGTCTTTTTCTGATTGGTCTTTTCGACAAGTTTTTCTGGAGTTTCCTGTGAGATCCAAATTTTAGATCATGTTTGACATTATCCACATTTTGTTTTGAAGACTTCTCACTGCAGCCTTTGCACAAACTAATAAGATCTTTATGTTTTACGAGCAGTAGGCTTAGGTCTACAACAATGCTGATATTATTTGCCTTTTTGCCCCGTCCTGCTTTTTGCTCAGTAGATCTGCAACTTCATTCTTGTACTAATCCTTTGATTTTTACTTGATCTACTGCAGATAGTTGAGGTTCTTACCGAGTCTTTAACACTTAAAGAAACACCTATACCAACCAAGGTTGCAAGACTAATGCTGGTATCTGACATTCTGCATAACAGTAGTGCCCCAGTGAAGAATTCTTCTGCATATCGTACTAAATTTGAAGCAACCTTGCCTGACATAATGGAGAGCTTCAATGATTTGTATCGCAGCATCACTGGACGGATCACTGCCGAAGCACTGAAGGTAACTTGAGATCTCCATTGAGGCATAAGTTTGTCATTTCTGATGATGTTGTCACATGTTGCATTTTCCTTGTGATGGATGCAGGAGAGAGTTCTCAAGGTTCTCCAAGTATGGGCAGACTGGTTTCTCTTTTCAGATGCATATTTGGGAGGGCTGCGGGCAACTTTCCTTCGATCAAGCAATTCAGGTGTCATCTCCTTCCATTTGATATGCGGTGATGCACCGGAAGTTGAAAATAAAACTAGCCATGAAGATGTTACTTATGATGGAGGCAAGCTTAACCAAGATGGTGCATTGTCAATGGGAAGGGAAGCAGCCAGGAAGGAGCTACTGTGCCTTCCTATTGCTGAACTAGAAAGGCGCTGCAGACATAATGGTCTGTCACTGTGTGGTGGAAGAGAGATGATGGTTGCTAGATTGCTTAATCTGGAAGAAGCAGAAAGGGAGAGAGGCTATGAACAAGATGATGATCTAACATATGGACAAAGCCATTCATATAAATATCCTAGGGATGAGGGTGGCTGGAATGCCCATAATGCTGGACGTAGAGAACCTAATCTTAATACAGGATTATTGGGCCCAACTGGATCAAAGCAGTATTATAATGAAGTGATTGGGGGACATGGGAAAGGTTCGGTTTCACTTGAGCATGAAGCAGTTACAAACAAGAAAGTAAAATCTGATCCTGTTTTACTAGTTTCTAAGTGGAGCCGAGAGGATGATGGTAGTGATGATGAAGATAAGAAAAGTCCTCCAGGTTTGGGCTTAAGTTATTCATCTGGGAGTGAAGATGCTGATAATCTTGGAAAGGCTGCTGAGTTGGATGTAACTACTGATGCTGGCATTCATGCTCACCTTGACAATCTTATGAATGAAGAATATAGGTTGGAACATGCTTCCATAAGAAAACTAAAATTACTTGGCTTGTAGTTTTTTTTTTTTGCTAAAATGATAAAGCTTCAGTCCATAATTGATTAACTTTTATTTCCCCTGCAGACAGAAACTAAGGCGTTTAGAGGTCGCTGTAATGGAATACCGTGAATCTCTTGAAGAACAGGGCTGTCGAAGTAAAGATGAAATTGAGAAGAAGGTAGCGATTCATCGAAGACGACTTCGATCTGAATTTGGTTTATCAGATTCTACTGATGATTCAGGGAGCAACAAGCATCCATCTGGTCAGTGAGGAAAAAAAATGCTATTTTTGCCATTATATTCTTATATCCATCAATGTACATGGAATATACTTAAGAAGTTATATTGCAATTTCTAATCATGTCACATCACATTGACTAGTAAAAAGTAAACAAATATTGATAGAAGTAGAATTTAGCACATTTTTAGTTTGAAGTTTGTGCTCCTTGTTTTTTATTTGTGACTGTTTTGTTCTCGAAATTGCTTATTTATGCCAGTTTATGCATTAGATCCTTTTAATGGTGTTGCAGCAACTATGTGCATTGGATTCCTGTTGTTGACTCAAACTGCTGAAATTGCAGAAAGGATATCTATGGAGAGGAAGGAGAGACATGGTGTCAGTGATACTGCAAGGAAGCGCCGTCGCAGCCATAGTCGAAGCCGCAGTCCACAGAGGAAGTCATCAGACAGGGATCGAGATAGGCACCGCGACAGAGACAGGTCACACGAGGAGAGTGGGAGAGCACGGTCACGTGAGAAGAGTGGGAGTAGAGAGAAGGACGATCATCATGACAAGGATAGGACGAGAGAGAGGGACAAGGATCGGAGGAAGAAGGTGAAATAAAGCACTGCAGGGAGTAGGAATGGGCTTCGAGTACAGGATTGCTTCTCATGGGGCTTACAAATGTTTCTGTCAAGAGTCCAGTGAAGGAGTGCCTGAAAATGCTACTTTTTGAAGTCTCGAGTATCTTGATCGGGTTTGGCTCTAGAATTGTGGAGGCTGCCTTCAGTGATTAACATGAAAGGAGCACTTAAGCTAAGTGGACATCGTAAAATCTTATTTTAGGTATGATTTCTGTTTTAAACAAACAAAGTTTTTCTTAGCTGAGAAAGGATTAAGGTTGGTCAGTTCTACGAGATGGTAAGATATTTCTGCTGTTTAAATGTTGGTGCAGATGAAAAGTAACATGTATTACCTAATGCAAAACCGTTGTGGCTGAACGGATGTGCCTTTCACGAAAGTAGAGATCAGAAAGCAGCCACCTCATGAGTTGTAGTGACTTATAGCTGTAATGAAAAATTATGTTCAAAGACCCTTAACTCTAAACATTATTTGTACACACACAAGTCTGAAACAAGATTTACTTCTGGGCAAACTTGCATATAAAGTATCTACTTACTGGATCTTGCTAGAAGCAGGGATTGTACCTCATCAAATTTGTATTCTTTTTTCATTCAGCTGTTGAAATGATATCTTCTTCTGTGGTCCTCGTACATAGATGTGATGTGCGTGGCCGGAAGTGTGAGGAAGTTAAGATTTTTAAACTTGCTAGGTTTGGCAGAGCTGCAGATAGGGGCACCATCTTTGGTGTTGGCCAACTCGAACTATGAAGCTATCAAGCGAAGTGGAACCTCCTCTTGAGGTTTAGTACTTTGGTTCGGTATCTGGGATGAAATTATAGTATGAGCTATTTCTGTGCTAAAGTATGAGAACAGAGTTTATTGCTAACAGCTCGGAAATCAAACGACGTTGCTGTTAAGCAAGATACTTCGGGTGAACATGGCTCGGAGCCTTTTCCCTAGCAGCAGATAAAACATCCACCATGATCGGCAAAGAAGAGGTCTCCAATTCAATACCCACCATTTGTTTAAACAATAACCAGCACTCTTGGGCAAAGGGGCATCAACAAATCACATGATTGATATCCCCCAAAGGCTTGGAGCGATAAGCGCACGCACATTGATCCAGCCCCAACATACCTCTGGGAAATAAAATGATTTGATTCTCATTGGCACCTCCAACTTCCATGTCCACCAAAATGGCCTGAATGGCTGTTGGTGGTGCATCTGAGACAATAAAGGATGCATCTCCTTGATGAAATGTTTGTTCCCCTATTAGGTTCCCAGACAAGTTGATTTTACTCACATTCAGTAGCTATTGGAATGGATAAAACACTAGTCATCATATCAGCTGAGAACAACCGAGCAATTAAAGCACCGTTCCTCTGTTCGTTGGGAGAGATCAAATCATTGAGACACAGATCAGCAAATGAAACCTCCGTATTTATGAAACTGGGCCAAGCTCTAATTGGCAATAAGGGATAACCAAGGATCATTTAGCACATTGACCGACTGCCCACCCCCAATTGACCACAGACAGTGATACTCAGCAATGTGACTACCGTTACATATCTTTCTCCAAATCATGGAAGTGTGCCTAGGCTTAGTATAAGATTCCCATGAACCAGTAAATTATATTTGGCTGAAACCACATTAGCCCACAAAGATTGGTTTTACCATAAGTTGAGCTGCAAGCTTGCAAAAGAAGGCTTCCCTTTTCTGGTGTAGGGACACCAATCTAAGACCACAGTTGTTGATAGGCATACACAGTCAATCCCAGGCCACTAAGTGAAGCCCTTTTTTATCTCCTAAATAAACCCAAAGAAAGGCTCCAAACTCTTTTTCAAGTTTCTCAATTATACCACTAGGCATATGAATACATGAGAGGGTATATAAAGGAATAGACATAAGACTGACTTGAGCAAAGTTGCTCTACTAGCTAAAGATAGCTTTCCATTGTCAGATAGAGATCCACCAAGTCATCTTATCATGACGAAATGATAATGCTCTTGCTCTTAAAGGCTAGCAAAGAGCTGAATCCTGTGAAACCATTTTATAGAAGTTCATTGATATCTTCTTTTTATAAAGCAAATCGATTTCGATTCCTGAATGATCCACATCAGATTGACCCACTGTTTCCTATTTTGTACAAAAGAACCCTGCCTTATTCACTAATTCGTGGGAAGATATTGAACTTTTGGATTTAAAAAATATATTTCAAAGACCATTGTTTTCATTTAGATCAATAAGCCTCTAGATTTGTCTGACTAATTCTCCTTGGAATAGAAGGGCTGATCATAAATTGAGATTTAGCAATATTAACAGCTTGGCAAGAAATAGAACTGTATGCATCAATTATGGCCTTCATGCATCCAATATCCTGAATTGTGGCTCTTGCTACAAGAAGACAATCATCCGCAAATAAAAGATGTTATACCAATGGACCCCCTTTAGGTACCCTATAAGTTTTCCATAAATTACTTTCCACTGCATAATGAAGAAATTGAGAAAGAACTTACTAGCATATAATAAATAGCTAAGATGATAACGGTCATCCTTTCCTCAATGCCTTAGAAGTCCAGAACCAAGACATCGGAGATCTATTACTAAGTAATGCTAATTTAGGCTTCAAAATATTTGCCTTAACCCATCCAATGAACTGTGAATGAAAACTAAATTGGGATAAGACTTGAACCAAAAATGGCCAATAAACTCTATCATATGCCTTATCCATATTTATCTTCATCATTACCAAACCTCTAGAAGGTGAGGCTCTTTGCAGTCAACGCATTATTTCTTAAGCCACTAAAATGCTATCCATTATGTTTCGACCTTGAACAAAGGTTTCTTGCTCTTTGAAAATTATGTTAGCCACTAAAATGCTATCCATTATGTTTCGACCTTGAACAAAGGCTTCTTGCTCTTTGAAAATTATGTTGGACAACAGAGATTGGAATCTATTGGCCAAAACTTTCGTAACAATTTCGTATATAGTGTTATACGGACTAATTGGCCTATAGTCATTGACTCCCATGGGATTACTTTTTTTGGGTACCAAAACTAGAAAGGTCCTCTTCCACAATTTTGGCATCATTGCTTGAGAAAAGAAGTGTTGAATAGCTTGGCACACATCATTTTTAATGATACTCCAAAAATGGTGGAATAAAAAGCTTGGAAATATATGGAAATCTATCCGGCCCAAGAGCTGCATACTATACACTGCTTCCTCAATTTCCTGTGCAGTGACTTGTCCAATCAATTAGTCAATTTGTATTTCAGTTATAGATGAAGGAATCGCCGGAATATCCATCACCTCCACATCCGACTACATTGTCCACCTTTGTTGGAAATGAGACAAGAAACTTGACTATATCCTCTTGGTCCGTCACCTGTTCACCGTTACTATGAGATACTTATGAAAAAAGCTTGAATTAACTTCCCCTGCTTTCAACCAAATAATTCTAGACTTCTAGTTCCATAAAACCTCTTGAAGGTAAAGAGTCTCATGATAGGCTTGAAGATAACAAAGGAGCTGAAAATGTTGTTCATTGAGAGGCCATGCTGTAGCGACTCTAATAATTACAGCCTATAGATCTCATCATATAATCACTGCCTTTATGGGTATTTTTATAACCGCAATGACAATTTGATCCTCTGGGAGTGGTTTCGATCGCACCGGCCGCCAAGCTTGCTTAATCACCTCTTGGATCCCACCACAATACAACCCATTTTTTTCAAATCTAAATGGAAAAGATCTTCGATTATCGGATTCATTTAAAGAAAAAAGAAGAGAATAATGGTCTGAAGCAAATTTGGTTAAGTAGGTCATTGGAGCATCTAAGAAAAGATCAAGATAATAATTAGATACAAAAAGTTTATCGATCCTTTCTCATACCCTAGCCAAACCCAATCTATTATTACACTAGTATATATAATATATTATACTATATTATTATATATAATAATATTTATATAATATATATTATAATAATATAATATAATATTATATTATTATATATAATAATATTTATATAATAAAAAATATAAAAAATATGGATAGATTTTAACAACTTGTTCAGAAAACTGATAATGCAAAAGAACATGAATAAACTATTTTCCTATTTAAATGTTGCTTAAAAAATATTTACCTAGAAAAATACATATTCCCAGATAAATTTTTTATCCTCAAAAAAGCAAAACCTAAAAGTATCATTTAAATCATAGCTGAAACTTAGTAAGACCTCAAACATAAAATATTTTGACTTCATAAAATTTGGCTATCTTGCTGCACATGATCAAAAGGTCTATCTCATCATTCAAGATACTCCTATGATATGGTAGTTGTTGACTTGTTGTTAACACTATATAACAGTAGACAAAATACACTGAGTTTAGACAGTAGTCTCATCACCTCGAAACTCAAGCAGAGGCTCCACAATAATTGTTGCCTCTAATCACATTCATTAGGGTTATTTCCTGAAACCATGATTAATTTGGAGTGATGCTCTAGGGTTGGCTCATTGAATAACATAAAAGAGTTTGGCTTTGAACCCGAGCACAAAGTTTAATCCCAACAAGATCCCAGTCATGTTATGGAATTATGATGACTAGGCTTAGATAAATCTCACGTTTTGACTTCATTGAAACTGAACTGATTCAGTATCAAGTGGACAGTGATTGAGTTCCTGGTGTTGAATTTATGCTAATAAATTTAAAGATCCAGCAAATCCAGGCCCAACCATACAGATTGCAATTTTACCAGGTTCTACTAACCATAGAATGGTTTGATTTCCAAAGATTGCAAAAGATGCTTGGTAATATGGAAAACTGAACAAAGAATATGACCAAACCAAAATGTACATCCAATTAGTTGCACATACAAGTTTACATGCCTACTGGAAAAATGGTTAGCCTTACAGATGAAATACCGATAGTGCAGTCCAAATCCAAAAATCATATGGTCATTGGCAGAATTTTTTGAGTTGCAACCTGAGGCTTGATCTCCCACGAAGCCATTTGATCAGCCTCTTCAGGCAGGATGAAAGGCAATGAGATCTCTCGGATCATTAGGTCCCCACAGAATGGGCACTCACTGGCTATAGCATCATCCAGCTGTGACCGCAGCTGTCCCACAAATTCATGTATATGCATGTCAATGTAGCACTAACTCAACATTCACCATGAATATTACATAAGGTTCATATCATACTTACCTTATCTATAGGCGTCATGCTCGTGATGGATTCACCATTTGCACTGCCATTTGATTCCTTTGTTGCTTTATCCCCAAGTAAACTGAGCTGCTTCTGGAGGTCCAGGATATATTCAGCCTACATCAAACATATAATAAATAGTTTAAAGAAAGCACAATTATGATTGCACTCTTATCCTTTAGAGTACGTAGTGTCTCCACCAGGGAGAAAAAAAAACGAGTGATCCAAGAAACTATGTTATCTGCTTTCCAGAAAAAATGAATTAGATGAGGCTGAACAGAATAAACACAGATGGTTTAGATATTTCTAACACATGCGCAAAATTTGAAAAGACTTTTATGGGGAAGTATTATTATTACAGTAATTGCTGGCAGAGATAATAATTATGCTCAGATCGGTAGACATGAAATAATTACTGAAATAACATAGCGATACAAGAAAGCACAACAAAGATTTACTGTGGAACAGGAGGGTCACTGGAAGTACATTATTTGTACAAAAATTGAAGTATGCAACTGTCTTATTAACGCCCGTTTACTGCATCATTTTAAGGAGGGTAAAAATGTCCTGCCGATTGTATGGAGGACATTTGCGAAATTGCTCTGCAGAAGATGTTCACTCACATAACAGTGGCATCTTAGCAGAATTTTATTCAGATTCGCTAAATTAGTATTTGTTGCTTTAAAAACTTCAGGATATACAACCTTTTACTAATAAGGATCTCTTGCAAAAGATTTATAGCAACATCATTTTTTAAGAACTTCCACAGGAACACATCATAACATGGGAATCATAGAAACAGAAACATGGCAACTTGTGACTTACCCGAGTCTGGCTTGTGCATTGAGTAACATGAGCAATCAGACATTGAGCATGAAAGGCATGCCCACAAGGAAAGACATAAAATGGGGCCATAGGTCCAACTGATGTATAACCCCTTGCTAACCGTTGTGTTCCACCAGATGTTAATATTTTGCGCTTGCAACCCTAGTAACATAACACAGAAAAAAGGTAGGTAAGAAGATCGCACGTGTATCTAGACTTCTCGGCACAAGAACATAATGATTTTTTGAACTTAGAAGTTAAAACAAAGCATATGAATTCAACATACATGCCTATATAATATAGTTTCAAGATGAAAGAAAAAGAAAACAAAGTGAAAATCAAAATCAACTTTGATGGCAGAAAGTAGGTCCTTTTTTCCCCATATCTATGAGAATTCACCATATCTTAAGTGGGCATTAGGAAACCATGTAATCAAGTCAAAATGCTGAAGCACTAAACCACAGTGATTAGGTCCTAAAAAATGAAATATATAATCAGGATTAGTTTCAACTGAGGTTTGCTGTATTAGTACCGGGCACTGTATCAGTATCTTACTAGTATAGTATGGACCGGTATAGTCACTCCCATACTGAAATATGGCATGCTGCTAGAGATGACATAGTAGCAAGACCGTGTAAGTACAGTATTGTAACGAACTGCTCTATCATACCAATACCTTACCAGTATGATATGATATGCCCAATATTGGGTGGTACGGATGCATGGGTTGGTCGATACAGTAAACCAGGATTTCAAATTTTCCATTTATGTTGCAATGTCCTTGGCTAGCCATCAAGACTAGCCTTCAAAATTGCCAAACTTAATGTTAGTTTAGGTACAATTACTATGTTTAAGTGAACACAGACATTTGAATCAATAGTTACTGTTTGAGACAAAATAGTCACAACAGTGGGAGGATTTTTCCAAATAAAAGAACATTTTATAGGATAAAAAGGAAAACATTGACAATTCATCCCATGGACCAGTACCCCGCATTCTGCATCACGATCAATAACAGCAAATCTTTGAGCAAGGGCACTGATATCATTCCTTATGTTGTCAGCCCCATGCGTAGCATCATTCATCTCCTGTTTCAGTTGCTCGATCTGCTTGTTGTAGTCCTCCAAGGATGTGCAGATAGCTTCCTATAATATACCAAATAAATTTTAATGTTAGGTTGCTAAGTGACAATTAGGAAGTCCTCACAATAATAAGAATTTTTCCACCAAAAAGGCAAGTATTTGAGTCTTGATTCTTATGTCTAGCACTACACCTGCACAAAGTAGACTACAAAAACTTTGAACTCATGAGAACATTATGCTTGATTTACATATTTTATATAGGAAAGCTGTTTCAGCCGATGCCCAGCTGAGGCTTTCACTGTCTTCCAGAGCAGCATGATCCTGTTAAACATGTCTGCTCCATGCGCAGATATACAGTGGAGTAACTTGCAATTTCAATTATTTTACTATGGGAACTTAAGCAGCAAGCATGCTTGCATGTAACACAGAATACCAAGCAGCATGAGCAGACATGCTGTAAACAATATACTGTTGCAGGAAAAAACTTGGACTTTAATGTGGCAAAAAGAACTCAACTGGGTGATTCCAGGTTACAGGCCACTTAGGCCTTGAGTTTTACAGTGGTACACATTCCAAAACCATCCATGACAATGTTAACAGAACTAAAAGAGCTGCTTTGGAACAAATTGCCATGTTAATTAAAAGAACAAATTTCCATTTATTTATTTATGCAAAAACTATGTGGAGCATACATTTTGGTATATTTTGGATATTGTAGTCATTAAACTGTTTTTTAATTGGTCTCACACTCAAGGTTTGATCAGATTTTTTTTTTTTTTTTTTGAAATGCTTAAAAGATTATAATTAGATTTCCTTTAAAAATGTGGCTGACATGCTTTCTTTTTTTTTTTCCCCAATCTTGTCTAAAGTAGCAAATAATCATTGTATATTAGAATGCTTGAAGCACATCAAAAGAATTTTACTTTGAAGTCATCAATCAGTGCAAAGTCTGGAAAGAATGGCAAAATATCCTCAATCTTCAGCAGGCCATCAGTTTCCTTGAGAAATGCTATTGCCTTCCTTATATTCTCCCTTTTAACTCCTTTTTCTTGCTCAATTACATGCTTGGCCACCATAAGCCATAGCTTCTTTCTTAGATCCTCATCATCTTCAACCTTGTCCGCTTCTGCCATAGCAAGCTCTGGGTCTACCTAGTGGAAGGTCAATCATTCAAACATAATGACAAAGCTTTTAGAATATTGAATATCTAGGAGGAAGCACAAAATCTTATGATGCTGTCCACAAATAAGTTATCACAATGCTGCCTCAAACAAGAGATAATGCAGTTTCAAGACTCAAAAGAAACATATAACATCAGTAAGAACAATTACAATACTCTCAGAAACATGTCAGTGATTTTTACTGCAAGACTTCTTTGTTCTCACGCACGATATGCAAACAACAACTATCATACTCTATAACCTATATCAGAAAGTAATTAGTACTAGATATAATTGCATGATTTAGCAAGCAGTGTCAAAATAATCTGAAAAATAGTGAACCATAGAAAACCAATCAGTAGAGTTCAATGAATCATATTATTTTTTTCCCAGTTACCATCGAGCATTCACAGGTCCCAAAATTTAATATGTGCATCAAATTAATAATAAGATTATGCCTATGTAAAAGGCAATATTAACCAGCATGCCGAATTACAGTTACCTTCTACTACAATTAGTTAGAGGGTGTGCATAAGCATCTAGATCCAGGTCCCAAAATCCAGGCCACACCAACCAACTTAAAAGGTCTAGCATAAAATCTAGAGATTTGAGTCAGGTATACAGGTTCGGTATAGCTCAGTACTCACGAATATTATTATTGCTCTTGCAACCTAATCAGTTTTTTGCTCTAAAGACTGATTCGTTCTAAATTCAAGGTTAATTAATAAACATTTTTTTACTTCTGAAGAATTCTCTAGCACAAGATCTGATTTTTAGCTCTGCAAAATATTAGCCCACTCTGATTATTATAGAAAAGATATATAACAAAACCCAAAGTCCAGATGTGATTCCTATCAAATTAATTTTCAAATACAAATGAGGATTGGTACAAAGGACCTAGATTCAAGTCCTGCCCTCACTTGGATTTCGGCTAGAATTTCTCCATCCTGGTTCTACAACAAATCAAAAACAATTAAATAATATAACACATTTGAAACATAAATTAATAATAATAATAATCCATAATCAGCATGCAGAAATCTGAATATATAGTGCGACGCATTTGAATGAAAGGAAGCATCAATCTAAACTAAATAGTAAAACAACTAGTCTAGGGCATGTACAGTTGCATCACATTTGTAGTTAAGGCACTAAAAAGAATATGATTTGGAAAATGCATGCCAAAACAAAGAATATATTCGTTGTTGAATGATGAAAACAATGGTGTAACCTGAACAAAGGAATAAAAAATCTATACGACATGGAAAAAAGACAGATAATCAAGATCACTTAACCTTCGGATTGATGAAGCTCAGACCAAGGATAGTGCAAAAAAGAGATAAGAGAAAGCAACACAGCTGCAGCCACATATGATCAAATATTTCTGTAAGCCATTCTTCTTTATCAGCCCTAGAAGCCCATCTAGCCTATAAGGATTCCAAAAGAGCCTAGGATTCACAAATAAGGGAGATCTAGCAGTGAAGGGGACAAGTAAGAGAGGAAAGAAGGAAGAGGGACAAGATCAAGAGAAAAGACATGGAAATAGAAAGAAAGGAATGTGCAAAAGCGACTAAGGTAGTGACAGGGATTTGAGTACTTTGTTCTGTGCTTGTGTTGGTCAAGCCCTAGCACAGTATGTATTATGCCATGTGAATCGGTCTAGTCACATGCTCAACCACATGTTAAGGCTCATGAAAACCAATTCCGGTCCCCCAGCAGTCATTACTAGTGTGTGCCAGATCATCAATGATTAATATGGACTGGAAGGAACTAGCATATACAATACAGAGGTACATATCCTTGTGCTGCACTGATACATTAATGGCACGATATGTATAAACGGCATGGAACAACATGGTATGGTACCTCATAACAACCAAGAAAGGAAAAACTAAAGGAGAAACCCAGGTGAAGATTGCTGTTATAGGAACCTTCAATTGGTAAGAATCCCCAGCCACCCTTCAATCTCTTGGATCTCCATATCTCATTTTTCTATTAATCTAAGGACATCAAATAAGACATCAAATCACTTAAATTCTCATGTGACAGGCATGTAACCAATTAAGTAGGCTGAAACAATCCCATATGAAAAGATGAAATAAGCCAAACTAAAAAGAAAACATAGACAAATGCCCTAGAATATGTTGGTCATAAAAGTAAGTTGGCACAAAGCATATTACCAATCCCATAACACTTAACAAACAGAAAACATATTATCACTTGCATATTCTGTCAAAAACACAGAAAACTAAAAACTGAATGATATTAAAGACATTTAAATATGTCATGCTGTTATCACATGTCATGCAGTTAATACTAGAATATCTGCTGACCAATGCAGGTTTGAACTTGGTAATCTTCCCCAAAATATTCAGGAAAGACACCTTATAATGCAGTGACATTTGTGTCTGGCAGGTACTATGCAAATTAGAGAATAGTGAAAAATAATAAAGGACTTTATAAAGAAAAAAATTAATTAACCATTTTTACCTGCAATGCGAGAGCGACAGCTTCTTCATGCATGGACATCATACTGTATATATGAACACAAGCACGCATACGTTTTTCCTTGAGGCACAGTCGCAATGCATATTTGGGATCATAAAAGAACTCAGGGCCACTGCTTCGTCCTTTACCAAACTTGCATTGTAAAAAACGCAGTAGAGCACTCTCATCTTCCTGAACATAATATCACAAAATAATTGCTGTTATATAGTGAAGATGATTACTTGGCAGCCATTTATAAACCAAAACACACAATACTGCAGTGATATCACACATGAAATAGCTTTGCTGTATCATGTTTCAACATAAAATAGTGCATGACAATTTTTCTCAATCTTATGGTTCTTGCAGTTAAACATTAAGATGCTTGAAGAGTAATTGAAGTTGCATCTGCACACATGAAACATATAAGATCAGAAGCACTTCACAGGTCAGATACCTAAAACATGGATTCTTAACTACCCATAGTAAAACACAATATGGCATGTTGGAGATGTTTGTCATATACGTGACCATTACAAGTCAAGTTCTAATTGAAAATAAATTGATAAATTCAATTGAGATGCTCAAGATAGCCTACATCTAATGCCTGAGCCAGAAAACATTGAAAATTGGAAAATATGAAATATGATACTTGCACACTCTAAGATTTCTCTTCACAAAATGATTTGCGCAGATGACTTTGGTTATTAGAATGTAGTTCACTACGGAAGAAATGCAATCATCCTTTGCTTCAAAATTGATGTTTTTACTGCAATGACAAAATGTTGGTACAGTCAAATTCACGGTCAGGTACAGTTTTCCTTCAATTTGAGCATAATATTATGTTTTCACAACAAAATCATTGTTCTGCAAAAAAAATGACCAGTCAAGCACTGTTTTCCCAAGATAATTGTCCACCTGATTTAATATGTTTGACACAACAAACTGTTGGTGCTGCTAAAATGCACTAGCAGGCAACACTGTCTCTGAGTTTTCTAACCTAATTATTTGAAATGTGGTTAGACGAATTCTGAGCCAAGGGTCCTTGTATTCTAATATAATGCACCTTGTATTCTCAATAAACCTAAAAATCATCTAGAAACTTCAAGCATTTTCACTAAGTCTACAGTATTTTTTAGTCACGTCCTGGATATAGGTAAGTAAATCTTTAGGGCTACATCATTCTACAGGTTTGGTGTACCATGTAGTCACTTTTCCTGATTTTAGTGATTCATGATTTTTAAGAAACAGTCAAAGCTTTGGGCAAGGATGGTTTTTTCTTTTCCTTATTCATGCTTTATTCATTAAACACCCTATATGTGAAGGATGGATTTAATTTGCAACTGAAAAGATCAAGTAACACATAATTCAAATAATGAGTTTCTTCATGCAAAATTTTGTAAGAACCTTTTAAAACTTCTTAATGTTTTACTAAAGATCGGCCCACAAGCATTTCAGTTTCTCGTCATTATAACAGAATTTAAGCAAATCATCCATAGAATAGCAAAAGAAAACGTAACAATTTTATTAACCATTTGACTGGGTAAAAAAGAGTTGCTTGTTTGTCCTAAACATGTTAATGTTCAAAAAATAGTAAAAGTTTCATAGCTGTCCAATTTCTACACAAATCAAGTATTTAATAGTACAGATTCTACAAGCATGGGATCCATGCATCAGCATGTCCACTGCTTCCAATCACACATTTATTGGTGTTGTAAGGAAATATTGAAAAGGTCATTTATCTAAGTTGCTGTCTGATTTCAAAGTAAATTTACAAAAAAACAGGAAATAATTATAAATTAGCAGAAATTTCTAAATGAAATTGTTCTTTAGTATTTCCACCACCTAATCTAAAAAAGCTCAGCAAAAAGAGAAGCGAAGAAAAGGCTCCACCAAAATTTCTGAACAAAATGAACAACATTTTATTTTCAAAGTTCTTGAAGAACACATAAAATTCAATAAATTTCACCAAAAAAGAAAATAAAACACAGCAAGAAAATTGCATAAATCTCAATCTGCTTTCTGTAATAACATGACCACAAGTTCCAAAACTCCTAGAACCATCTCGAACATGGTCCAACAAAAAAATTTATAATGTGGGATGATAACTTTTACATGAGTTATTTGAATTCTTTCTCATTGTTAGGCTTCCATCATATCAATCTAATATGGAACATTGTGATAAAAAGTGTTTGATATGGCATGATAGATACCATTTCCCTAATCAAATGTTTAAGATAATGTTCTTGACAGAGAACATGATCATGCTGACAAGGTTCACCATCTCGGTACCAAGCCTTGTACCTAGTATCGATATGCTCGGTACGGGGGTTAGTTTGGCAATATTGATGCTTCGCACAGGTCCGTTACAATATAATTGATATGTATCGGTACTGATTGGTACAACATCCATGATCATGCATCTTTATCAACATTTATCATCTCATTTTCTATAGCTGTGCTAGTAACCAAGAAGCATTTCATTGTACAATGTTAGCATTTCAACTACTGTTGAAAGCAAGTTATCCATACCAACAGTACAATTAAGTGTTTCTTGAACACTTCCTGCACAATAATTGAAATCCTGAAACATATTTAGGAGTCTAGTCTCTCTTATCAATGTACATGGAGTACACATGAACTTCTAAATGTACGCGTTAAAGATGTCCTCTACTGTAGGTTCCTCAATCATATGCAGCTTCCAGGATGCCAATTGTTGTTGTAAAACTCAGGGTAATTAGTGTACATACTAAGCACTGGAGGGATGCAACTCCTCTAAAGGCTCAAGCTTTTGCTTGCTGATGCTAACTTTTTCTTCTATAACTACTTACTAGTTACCGCTTTAACTAATCAGAGAGCAAAGAAATAGATGAAAAAATGGGGAACTCACAGATGTACACGTTAAGAAGTCTTAGCAGTAATAGAAGAGATCATTATTTTTTAATCCAACGGTGCTGCTCCAAAATAAAAAAAACAATAAGACCTCCAAAATAATTGTAATAAATTTGGACCAAGACTTTGCAGAAAAATAAAGTAAAACATAAAACATCCTTCTAGGACCTTTTATTAAGAGGATACAAAGCAACAAGAATTAAGCTTGAAATAAGGTTTGCCAATCCTTTGCAATATGATCTGTCATCACGTCAAACATCAAAATAATTGCAAATCTTAGAATGACATATCAGCCCAAGATACTGCATGCAATAGATTGTATATTGGCAATTTCTTAGTCAGATTCGAAACAAGAAGATCATAAACGAGAAGTCAGGTAATAATATAATAAAAAACATTAGTTCTGCTAACATTTTCTGAAATTGTAGCAGCTAAATCTCTAACGGAAAGACCTGACACAATTTCCATGTTCAAGATACATTCATCCAAGAAAAGGTAATTCCACATCTGAGTGGCAGCACCAGTTGGCTTCTTGACTTCTTGGAAATATAACTGACCTTCAGCTTCTATCAAGTAACTAGATGTTCATTGAAATATAGCAAATCCAATTTTTATACTGAAATATATAATTGGTCATTTTCCATGTTAGTAATACTAGCTACAATGCAAGTGTTTATGCACATTATGTTACTAAAAAATGACTTGGCATATGTTATGTAAAAGTAAATTATTACAATTCTAATATCTTGTAGTCAGATCAAATGTCATTTTGCCTATATGGGTTTGGGTCTAATAATAATGGAAGATATAATCATTGCAATTTTCTTCTGAAAACTTCAATACATTTTTTTCTCCATCAGACAGAAATGCCCCTGGCCCCTCCCATACCTGCACAGTTCTGTAATAGAACTTGCACAAGTATTGAAAATCAATTCCACAATGTGGACAAGGTAGCATTATAAAAAAAAAATTGCAAAATTCTGAACATTGTTTGCAGTAACTTTACACAAATTTTAAATGTAAGTTGAAGAAATTTTGTCAGTACTGCACAAAACAGCCAAAAGCATGGGCAGGTATGGCAGCACATCAGGGGCACAAATTCCCTCTGGTAGCATAAAATAATAGAAGGTTGCAAAAAGAAAAACGAGAGTATCAACATTGCAAATAGTAAAATCATCTATACTTTACCAAATCCCCAGGTAGGTAAAATATAGTCGGAGTTGTTTATCAAAGGACAACAGAGAGATGAAAAATGAAAGGTGGTTTGGTTCTTGAGGGGTTTCGGGTCTCAAAGAGGAAAGACACCACACGGGAGTCACTGGCTATAGTAGGGGCAGTTCATTTATGAATTGGACTAGACTCTGCATTCTCTTTCAAATCTAAAAATCTAAAGTCGACAAGAGATAAAGAGAGATTGTGGGTTTTCATTAAGAAATCAGACATAAATTAATTGAGGTTGTGTCTGAGTAGGAACGAAGCCACGGCCCCATTGAGTTCTAAAACAGACATATAAGAATTTTTTTTTCTTTTTTTGCTTTTTCTTTCACATGGAAAACCAAGCCTGTATATCATAAGTGGTAAAGAAAAAATCCACATGGTAGGGTATTCATCTTCTTGAAAAGTTCATGAGGTATTAGGAAAGATCTCAGCATAGATGAAGTTCTAGAGTTATTTTGGGGCAACTCAATGATAAGGAGCCTGCTATGCAATGAAAAATATATATGTTATTACGTTATAGGTTACTCAAGGGTAGTTGTTGGTTGCTGGGGAACAAAGTACATTTGGATTAAGGGATTAAATTGTGGATCCCAATACTCTCATACAGCTGATCTTAAGGGAGTAAGCCCATGCCTGGGTCTAGAGAAAATCTAGTTAAATAGCTTACAAGAGGGTTTCTACGAGATACATCAAATCATATAAAGGGATTAGGGCTCACAGTTTAAACAGGAAATCTAGTTAAATTGGGAGTGGATTCGATTAGAGAAACCGTGTGCAAACAAGTGGGAGTATTTAGGGGGCTGAAAAAATTGGGATGTATTGGCACTTCTATATTGTTGTTAGAAGAGGATAACACAACTCTGAGAATTTATCATTTACTTTGTTAATGATGAACAAACAGATAAAAAATTACTGGCATATCGACTTATGAGTCTCAAGAGGTGAGATGATTTACAGGTACAAAGACCACATCAACTGTCAATTTCTCATGAAGAACAGAAAAAATAGAGAGCTGATGGGAGTACAGAAAATCGAAACCCCCCTTCCTCAGTAGATGGTTGTCCACATAACCTTGTCCACATAACCATAAACTCTAAGGACATGAGAGTAAGAACAATATGAGATGTCAAAGTCAACAAATCATTGATTCAGAAATGACATTTTCTAACAGAAATCCACTTCCACCATTTGTTATATATAAGGAAGCATCTTGTCTGAAATTGCATGCTAAAAAGCTTAAATCCATCAAAGATGCACTGCAAGATCTCTCCATTTCCATAAAAGGGTCTTTGTAACTTCATCTTCTAGCGTATCCAACACGCACAACAAGAAATTTGTCAGCTAATTTTTTTCTATGCTTTATATAAAGTAATAAAAGAGAACAGCATGTCTGAAACTACACCAAGACCAAAAGAACATATGTGGAAATGCATAATAAATCTCTGTAATCTTAGCTTTATCTTTGAGTCAGAAGAATAATCAGATGATATAAGGTGGCTTGCCACCATTTTGCTCTTAAAAAGGGATTAGATGACCAGAAAAGCATAAAAGTAAAAGTCAAGACTCTAGAATAACAGAACATGCAATTTGAAATTTATGGATATAAACAAGAAGCAGAAACCTATCCAATGAAATTAACAACTATAATGATATATCTAACCTGCTTGGCATACAAGGAAAGCAACAAATTGTGCACTCCAGGATCTTCATTATGCAAATGATGGACACAGAATTCCAAATACTTGATGACTTCATGGGTTTCATTCCTGCATCCAGCATATTGTTATGTAGAACAATAGCAGCAAATAATTTCAAGGAAAGTTAGTTTACAAAATCAAGTACAGAAGAATAAAGCTCTAAGTGTGCAACTTTTGAAAGAGGAAAAATGAGGAAGCAGCTCCATTTGTGTATGTAGTGGTACAAGAATCATATAAAGTCTTTTTACAAATTATGTGGTCCAGTATCTTGGCTTCAGCTTACTAACAACAATATGAGGCTACTGTGATTTTGAAATCAAAGCAAATGATAGGAGTCCCTTGGGCCTTTTAAACCTCTGTGTGTTTGTGTGTGTGCACACGCATGTGCATGCACGTGTGTTTGTGTGATTGTGTGCGCGCGCATGTGTGTGCACGTGTGTGCCATAATTTGATTCTCTGGCTCGGTTATTTGAAGGTAGGGATGGATTAAAATATGAAAACACAACAAATGCAGTGTTGGTAGATGAAGACCAATTAGATTCCCAAGATGATGCAACATAGACAGTAGTAGTTACTCATTGAAGATCTAAAAATGTTTTAGTACAGGTGGTCCACACAAAATCATTGGCAGAGAAAAGGCTTTGATCTATATGTTATGTAGTGGAATTAGAGAGATGTCTTTCCAAATCTAAGAGGCCTTAAAATAAACTCGTCCAAAGACAAGCTAGATTATAGGAATCTATATTATTCAAGGGTTAAAGACCCAGTCCATCCTAAACATCCCCTACTGCAGCACAGAGAGAGAGAGAGAGAGAGAGAGAGAGAGGTTCTTGGGATAGGGGAAAGACCCTAGGTATCTCCAAACTAGGCCATCCCAATCTGTCCTGTTCCATCCTCGCCAGGGATAGATCAGGATTGATGTGTCCCAACAATTGGAATAGGCTGGCATCCTGTTTTTCACTAGGATGCCCCTTTGTCTTCTTTTTAATTTTTGATGGCTGTTTAGAGGCTTTCTTGTTTTTTTACTTAAATTCATGATTGTTTACCTCATGATATGATTGACTGTTGATGTTTCATTTAAATTTATTGTTATTTTTTTATTTTTTTCCAAACCACTGGTGCCATTACCAATATAGGCACCATAGAGGCATGGACCCAATCATTGGCTCAAAAGACCTAACCAAAATTTTGACAAGCAACTCTAAAAACCTCTAAACAATTTTTTTTTAAAAAAAAGAAAAGGACATCAAAATGAATCACTTAGATGCCAACCTTTCCCAAGTGTTAGAATAAGAGCACCTTGGTAGTGTCTGACCTGGCCCTAGAACAATACCCAGCCCTATATCAAGACTTAAACCCTTATTACCAAAGGTAACAGAGAGAATCAAGCAAATCATCAAAGGGTCTCAACTGTTTTCTAGAGCATGTTGAATGTCTAAAACCAAGCTCTCAAACAATACCTCATCAAGATATCTTAGTATCACACAAACTATGTTCACAATGGAAGATGTTGATCATTCGATAATTCATCATAGCCTATTGTGGACATAACCTTGCTTACTTGCATATGTAAAGATATACAAGGGATAAAACCTAATAGCAATATAGACTATTGATATATATAATCCAAATTCTAAACAATCAAATGCACCAATCTTAATTCAAAGATTCAAACAGATAAAAAGAAAACCCACATTATTTCTTATACAATTCAATATCTAGTGATATACAATGCCATGCATCTAGCAAGGCAATAAATCTTTATTCTACCAGAAATTATGCTTCAACAATTGGACCCACTTACTAACCTAGCAACATTTTCTTGAGTGATTGGAGAATCCTTGAATAACTCAGTAAGCTCAAACATACTTGGGGAAGAAGGAAAGGAAAATTTTAATCCAAGATGTCTTAGTACAGATCATGTTATGCCTGTAAACAATGCAATGCTACTATCAGATCATTTAGTTTAAAATTTCAGCCCCAAATTGCCCTTCATTTTCTGCCTTTCCTGAACCTAACAAGGTTATTTCATGTCTCCTTACCATTCCATGTATCAAATTTTCCTTAATTCTCAGCCATCACTTACCTGACTGAATCAGATAGAAATGGACAGCTTATTTTTACTGGAGTAAGTTTCATTGCTGGCTTTTGTAGTCAAGACACAAATGACTATGGTCAATGGTCTGTTACAAGGATTAAGAGCATCATATGTACTAAACATGGACAGGTGCAAATACCCTTTGCATGCCCTAGACCCTGCACTAACTGCATCTACCAAACCATGTCGCTCCAAACTGCCCCTATCACCCATTCAAACCATGATCTATTGTTCACTTGATCCAGCATGTGCTGCACTGTATCCTGATACATACAATACTAGCTAGTGAGAGGTACACGTCCATACCTTGACTTTTAAATCCTTGGTTCGTTATCTCCACTTTTCAACATTTCACAAAAATTAAAATACTTTCTCTCAGTCCATGTAACACCTTATTACTTAGAATGTCCTCTTAATGGGATAAATATGGTTCATCCTTGTTAACCTTGCCAGCTCAAACTAAATTTTCTTGTTAATGATGGACTTCTTTGAAACCACTGAAGCTGGTCATAAGTCCAGATTAAAGGGGTGGTGGTTGACAGTAGATTGATAGCCACTCATTAAAAAGCACATTAAACTATGAAGATTCAAATTAAGCCAGACCCAGATAGTTGGGAGTTAGGACAGGCTTGATGTTTATGGTTATGTTTAAGATGGATTTCTCTGGAAAATCCTGGTTTCACATATGCCTCTTCTGCTCAATCTGACAGCAACATTTTTGAGAAGTGTAAACATACAACTCTTTCTAACTTCATATGCTTTAGCAAACTTTTATTCTCTTATTAACCACTGTGGCGTTTGATGCAGTTGTCCATGTAAGCAATCAAAGAGATTTCCATCACCAGTACTATCCGTACAACTCTAACCACAGTCTGTGTTGAATTCTGATCCTCTATTCTCATATAAGGCATTCGTCACCAACATTCAATTTTCATGATTAAAAAAATGTTGTACTAACTACTAAGACACTTCACTGTTGATAATTCCTTAACCTAGAATAAGTCAAGCAACATTAGAAGGTGAGAGTGCAAGCAACTAATCCAAGTAGCAGCAAACTCAATTGTGACATTTTAAAATATCACAAAGTATGTTGCACCTAAAAGGAACAAGATGACCCACAAACATGTTACGCTGAGGAATTGTAAAAGAATATTTGGATTACATGCATCACTGGCCATCGCCAAATCTTCTAAGAACTCTACAGCTAGCTATAGATATATATATGATCGTGAGGGTTCAAAACAGCTGTTATACAAATAGTCACATTAAAAGCCAAAACATAATGAAGCAAAAAATACATGAGCCACAACATGACCATACTCAAAGGTTTGAAACAATTTTGTGCAGCAGATGTTCGGAATTACATAAAGAACTTATTTAGCATCTCTTATCAGCATGAAGAACACTTCTAATCAATGGAAAAGAAAGGAATAGCATGCCCAGAACCTGTCCATGTTGAAAATAATCGATGTTTGAGCAAAGCAAGATACCAATGATATCTACATCTTTGAAAATAAACAAGAGCTCAGCTTAAACCAGTATCAAGTAACGTATCCAATAATTCACAATCCAAGTACACCAATAAAATTATGAAGCAAAAAATGAGATCAGACTAATAATACTTGGCATGTGGTTCACTTGTGTAGCGCATCATTGCCGGTATTAGTTTTCTTGGGTTCAGCTTGCTTGTAGCCATCCAAGATTCAACAGTCTCATAAGCATCGAGCATTATCAGATCGGGAGCAAATTTATACTGCAAAATACCAGAGATTATCCTTGCAGTATTCAAATAGTGCAGCAGTTGAATTAAACTGAGACCATAGCTTTTGTAGCTTGCCAAAACTTAAGAAGATAATATGTGAAAGAAAGGTCTATAGTCTAGGTACCACACCCCACATGGTACTGAACGAAGTGTCAATACGGTCTCGATACCAAAACTTGACATGGGGGGGAATACCGAATCTCGGTACCCCACAGGTACGTAAGGTATGTGGCTATGTGCTGTACCATGTGGTACAGTCTCATACCAGAAAACATTAATAACAGCATATCATTTGATTAAGTATCTGGATGCAGGTCGTATATGAAAAAGTTAATGCTTCGCTCATGAATGGGAAGATCATTAATACCTGAAGATCTATCGGGACATTAGGTCTGTGAAGCACCTCCAAAGCTTTCTTTGTTTCTCCTTGCTGAAGCCACTCAAAAAAGAATGAACATTAATTTTTTACCAGAAATAAAAGTCATGCATTAGTAATCATCCATATCATAGTCCAATTGCCATAATAACTCTATCTAAAATGACTTCTGTCTTATATTCTACTATTTTGAAATGAAGAGTAAATTTCCAGCTAAATGCAGATGTAGAAAATTTTCTACTATAAACTACTCATTCTTTTAGGAGTACAAAGTATACTGCCACTATAGTCATGCGAAGAAAAACTAAATTATATTGATTTCTTTAACTTCTACATGAAATAGAAGTCAACTACATTAAACTCCTATTTGTAAGTAAGAAATCGTAGAATCACGTCATGTGAAATTTTAAAAACAAAAAAAACTTGAGATGGATGTATTATATGATTAGGTTTGAATAATAGTAATATATATAAGAATGGCCCAGTTAAGCACAAAGTGAAGGAGAACCGGTTGAGGCAGTATAGGTAGATGCAAAGAAGATCTTGAGAGACCCTAGAAAGTCCTCAAATTTGTGCAAAAGGTCTAAAAACGAAAAAGATGAGAAGCGATCCTAAGCTAACATATGTGAAAGTTGTGAGACAGGATTTAGAATAGCTTTCAGTTGACATTGGATTGTCAAAGTTGTTCTAACAATAATAGGTGACAATAGAATCTGAGAAACTTATTAGTGAG